>NW_007260603.1:208034-231186 GCF_000164805.1 Carlito syrichta
TTGCTTTTTTGCCCAGGCCAGAGTGCAGGGGATTGTCCTTGGACACTGTGGCCTCAATCGACTGGGCTGTGGTAATCCTCCCACAGCAGCCTTCAGAGTGGTTGGAGGACAGGCGTGCACCACCATGCTTGGTTCATTTTTTTGGCTACTTGTAGACATGAGGTCTCGCCAAAGTGCCTGGGCTAGTCTTGAACATGGAGGCTTAGGACATCCTCTCACCTCAACCTCCCAGATGGCCAGGATGACAGGTGTGAGCCCCTGTGCCCAGCCTCCATACACCTCTCCGGGCCCCACCATGAGGCCTGAACCTTCCAAAACCTGGAACTCCAGAGAGGGTGGCTGGCATCGCCATCTGAGCCTTCCATGGGGGGAGTGCCTGGCTCAGGGTTGTGTCTCCACTGGGGTGCCCACCCCGCATCCCACCTCATTCTCAAGGGTGGACCCTCTCACTATTCTAAGGGGCCCCTTCGGGAAAGGGAGCGCAAGAGCCTCAAAAGTTTAGGGGGGGTGGAGACGGCCAGCCCATTCATGCCTGTCTCCTTTGTACACATGGAGGCCGAACCGGGGAAATGGCTGGTGTCTGGCAACACGAGACCAGGCTGGACATCATAGCAAGTCCCCACCTCGATCCCAAGCAAAAGCCAGAAAACCTTGGGTGAGTGCAGGCCTCCAGGGGAGGATACCCTCCGGCACAGAGTTCAAGACCAGGCTGTAACACCAGGATCGACCAGATGGAAAGAATGTGATTGCAGCAGTTTGGGAGGCCCTGGCTGAGAGGATATCCCTGGTTTTACAATGTGAGAGGTGCCTAAGCAACCTACTGAGGAAAGAAAAGATAAAGAAAGAAAGAAAGAAGGAAAGAAATCCATTCTCCTGCAAACCTTCTGTCCTCACTCCTTCCCCCTCCCCCCACATGTGAGGGTTCCCCAAGCCCAGCACCTTACAGCCCTAATGCACCCTCCAGTGGCTGCCCCTGCTTTGGTGTGGGAGTTCCCAGGCTCCTTGGCCGGGTTCCTGACAGCTCTCCTCTCCGAGGTTAAAAAAGTGCTCCAGGTAGGTCAACCCTCCAACTCAGCAATGAGGACCATCTGCCAAGAAAGGCCATTGACAAATCCCTTACCAAGGGATATTTCTTCCTCTGCAATCCCATTATTCCTGATCTAAAGCCAGTCACCCTGTGAACACACCATGTGCTGTTTAGAATCTGTGAATGATTCTGATGAATTTGGAGACAGAGTCCGACTCTGTGGCTTACCCTGGTGCCCATGGTCATCACCATGGTTCATTGTCAGGCTCGAATTCGAGGGCTCCAGTGATCCTCCCACTTCAGTCTTCAGAGTGGCCAGAATGACGGGACCCTCGACCCCAGACTCCCTGGTTAGATGGGTGTGGACACGGATCTCCAGGAGCCTTGGGATCCTGGGCTCCAACCATCCTCCCAGCTCAGAATCCCAGAGTGCTGGGATTCCAGGTGTGAGCTCCCAGGCCAGGCCTTCTAATTCATTTTTGATGAAGGATTGAGGCCAGGCTTGGGGGCTCAGCCTCGTCATCCCAGCACTTTGGGAAGTCAGGCCAGTGGCCAGCACAAAACCGTGGCCAAGAACCACCCAGGCAACATGGCGAGAACTCATCTCTACCATCCATCCCAAATGAGCTGTGGGTGATGACACACACCTGTTGTTCCTGCTCCTCAGAAGACCAGCAAAAGGCTCACCAGAGCCTGGTGGGCCAAGGCTGCAGTGGCCTGGAGTGAGCTACCTCCATAAAGCCTGGGAAAAGGAGTGAGACTCTGACTCAAAGAAAAAAAAAGAAAAAAGGAAAAAAAGAAAAGCATCCATTTCTGTATGGAGTTGGGACCACTGTGAACAGACAGAGATCATTTGGGAAGGAGGCCCCAGGCTTTTTCTTAGAAATCCCAAAAGATGGTGGATCAGCAGACAATTGGGCTGTGACTTTGGGAGGCTTAGGTGGGGGACTGCTGCATCCCAGTAGTTCAAGACCAGCCAGGGCCAAGTAGTGAGATCTCGTCACTCCTCGGGACGCAAGCACTGAGTCATGCATTGTGTCACACACATCCTGGCTACACTGGATGTGGTGGCCTAGGTCCTGGGACATGCCTTTGTGTTGCCCCCACTGACAGAACGTGCAAGTACAGGACTGGCCCTGTGACTCACGGCCACTAGTCCCGGGCCCTGGGTGGCCAAGGTGGGAGGATGCCAGAGTCCCCGGGGGCAGAGACCAGCCCAGGCGATGTGGCCAGACCTCATCTCAGCGAGAGGGCCCCCAAATCGAGTCAGGCATGGTGGCTCGTGAAGTCCAGGTTGCTTGGGGGCCGAGGTGTGAAGACCAACTCAGCCCTGCAGGTCAAGGCCTTGGAAGCCAGGATTGTGCTGCCGTGCCCCAGCGCTGCCGTTGGAGACTCCAGCAACAAAAAAGAAACCTCCAACGTGTATTACGATGGGGGTCCACGGCTCCCCAGAGAAAGGTCTCCGTGGATGTGGGATGATGGAGTGATCAGGAGAGAAAGGGTCCCGTCCTCTGCCCAAAGAAGGTAGGCCAGGTGACCGAAACCTGGACTGTCTATTGCATTACCGGACCTCCTTGGTCGCTGTATACCCGATGGCAGCCCTAACTCTGGACAGCCTGTTCCTTGAGCTCACAGGTGTCTTTGGCATGAGGCATGAGTGTGGACGGTGGAGGCAGGACTTCTGGGATGCGTGACTGAAGGTGTGGGACAGCCATGCCCAGAGGCCAACTTTGAAACCATCGAAGACTGGCAGGAAAGTGTCTTTTCTGCTCCCATTCCTGAGGGTGTCTCCACGCCCTGGGTGGCAGAGGTGGTTGTCATGGCGGTGTTGGTGATTATTATTTAGAGTCAGAATCCCGCTCTGGTGCCCAGGCCTTAAAGCAGGGGCATGCTCATGGACACTGCAGACTCCACTGGCCCTGCTCAGGTGATCCTCCTGTCTGGGCCCACCGAGTGGCTGGAACCACAGCCCTGCATCACCATGCCTGGTTGATCTTTGGACTTAGTTTTGATGGCCAAGAGGAGGTCTCACCCTGTGTCCCAGGCTGGTGTCAAACCCAGAGGTCAGGCCATACACTGGCTTATGCCTCCGAAGGTACGGGATGCCAGGCTGAGCCCCTCAGACCGGCCTGTGGTTGTGGTGGTGGTTGGTATTATTCTGAGTTGGAGTACCACTCTACTGCCCAGACCTGAGTGCAGGTACTCACCCTCAGTCACTGGGGCATCCACCAGCTGGGCTCCAGTGATCCACCTGTAGTGGCCTCCTGAGTGGCCAAAACAGAAGGCCTGCGGCACCAAGCTCAGCTCATTTTTTTGACTTCTTATAGAGATGTGGTCTGGGCAAGGTGCCGGGATGGTCTCAAACCTGAGGACTCAGGCCATCCACTCGCCTCAGCCTCCAGAGTACAGGGATGAGAGCAGTGAGCCCTTGTGCCTGGCCTCCACACCCGTCTCAGGGCCCCATAGTGAGATCTGCTCCCTTCCCTCGACCTGCAACCCTGGACAGAGCAACTGGAGTAACCTGCCAGGACTCTGTGGGTGGAGCACCTGGTGCATGGGTATGTCTCCACCAGGTCTCCCACCCCACCTCCAGCCTTGTTCCTCAGGGTGGACCTGCTCACTTCTCTCAGGGCCACCTTGGGAAAGGGAGGGCATGACTCTCAAACCTTCAAGGTTTCAGGGATGGCCGGCAACTCACTCATGTCTCCTTGGCATTCGGGGAGGCGGAGATGGGAAGATAGCTGGAGCCTGGGAGCTCCAGACGAGGCTGGACACGATAGCAAGACCCCACCTCAATTCCAAGTGAAACCCAGAAAACCTTGGGTGAGGGCAGACATCAGCAAGAGGATCGCTTCTGGCCCAGAGTTCAAGACCAAGCTGGAGACCAGGAAGTCAATGAAATGGATAGCCTGTGATCACAGGAGTTTGGGAGACCATGCCAAGTGAGGAAAGGAAAGAAAGAAAGAAAGAAAGAAAGAAAGAAAGAAAGAAAGAAAGAAAGAAAGAAAGAAAGAAAGAAAGAAAGAAAAACAAACGAAGAAAGAAACAAAGGAAGAAAGAAGGAAGGAAAGAAAGAAAGAAAGAAAGAAAGAAAGAAAAAGAAAGAAAAGAAAGAAAGGAAGAAGGAAATGAAGGGTGTAAGGAAGGTAGAAAAAAGGAAAGAAAGAAAGAAATCCATTCTCCTGCAAACCTTCTGCCCTCAGTCCTTCCCCCGGCTGTCCCCACATGTGATGGTCCCCCAACCTCTGCACCTTCACCCACAAACCAGCCACATGGCTTCTCCCACTTTGGTGCGGGACAGTCTGAGTCTCCCTGGCCAGATTCTTGTTGGCTCTCCTCTCCGAGATGTGAAATGTGCTTCAGGCAAGTCGACCCTCCAACTTGGCAATGAGGATCTTCTGCCGAGAAAGGCATGGGACACATCCCTCACCTGGGGACATTTCTTCTCTCCATCCCATTTTTCTGGTTCTAAAGACAATCGCCCTGTGAACACACCAAGCACAGTGGAAAATATGTGTATGATTCTGATGTTTTTGGAGACAGGGTATGACTCTGTGGCCCAGGTTGGGGCCCAGGGACACAACCAAAATTCACAGCCAGCCTCAAAATCACAGGCTCTGATTATCCTCCCACCTCGGCCTCCGTAGTGGCCAGGAAGATGGGTACCTCGACTCCACACTCCCTACTTTTATGGGTGCAGAAACAGGGTGTCCCTGAGTTGCCCGGGATGCCCCTGAGCTCCTGGGCTCCAGCCATTCTCTGGCCTTGGCCTCCCAGAGCACTGGGATTCCAATCGTGAGCTGACGCACCAGGCCTACTAGTTCGTTTTCAAGGAAGGATCAAGGCTGGATTCTGGAGCTCCGTCTCACCATCCCAGCACTTTGAGAGGATGAGATCAGCGCCTCAAGACCTGCCCAGGCACCGCAGTGAGACTCGTCTTTACCCTTCATCCTAAAAGAGCCAGGCATGATGGCATGTACCTATTTTTCTGGCTCCTCAGAAGGCAGGGGAAAGGCTCACAGGAACACAGCAGGTCAAGGCTGCTGTGGCTGGAAGTGAGGCACCACCCTCCAACCTGGGCAATGGAGTGAGACTCTGAATCAAAGAAAAATGAAAAAAGGAAGAAAAAGAAGAGGATTCATTTATGAATGGAGTTGGGATCATCATGAACAGCCAGAGATCATTTTGGAAGGAGGTCCCAGCCTAGGGCCTAGAGTTCCTGAAAGATGGTGCATCGGCAGACAATTGGGCTGTGAATTTGGGAGACCAAGATGGGGGGCTGTTGAAGCCCAGGGGTTCAAGACCAACTTGTGCCACGTAATGAGATCTAGTCACTCCCAAGGACGCAAACACTGGACTTGTGCTAGGTGGTGTCTGTGGTCCCGGCTACATGGGATGCAGTGACTTCTATCCAAAGGGCGTTCCTTTGTTTCACCCCCACGACAGAACATGCGATTCCAGGCTGGGCATTGAGGCTCATGGCTATGAGCCCTGTGTTTTCTGATGCCAAGGCAGGAGGCTACCTGAGCCCAGGGTTCAGAGACAATCCCAGGAAACATTGACATACCTCACCTCGGGGAGAAGTCCTCAAAATAGGGTCTGTCATTGTGGCCCCCAGAGTCCTGGCTGCAAGGGGACTGAAGCGGGAGGACCTCCTCAACCCGCAGTTCAAGGCCCCAGGGCCACAATCGTGCCACCACGCCCTGCAAGGTCAACAGAGACTTCAGCGACAAAAAAGACAATTCCCACGTGTGTCACGACTGGCATCCATGCCCCACTAGCAAAAGGTCTGCATAGGCGGGAGACAGTGGAGTGATCGGGAGAGGAAGGGACCCTCCCCCCACCTGAATTTGGCAGAATGGGCAACCGGGACCTGATCTGGCCACAGCATTGCCAGGCCTGTTTGATCATTCTGTGTCCAACGGCCGCCCTAACTTGGGCTGTCTGTTCCATGAGTTCACACGCATCTTTGACATGGATTGTGGAGGCAGGCCTTCTGGGAATGCTTAGCCGAAAGCACAGGATGAACTGACCAGTGACAACCTTTGAAACTTCCTGCAAATGATGGGGGGAAGTGTCTTTTTCTCTCTCATCCCTGAGGGTGACTCCTCTCACTTGGTAGCAAGGGTGGTGGTGGTGGTGGTGATTATTATTATTTGGAGTCAAAATCATGCTCTGTCACCCAGACCTTAGTGCAGGGGCACACTCAAGGTCACTGCAGACTCCACCTGCCGGGCTCAGGTGATTGTCCCACGATGTCTCCCCGAGTGACTGGAACCACAAGTCTGCAACACCACAACTGGCTAAACTTTGGTTTTATTTTTGGTGGCTGAGACACAGTCTCGCTCAGTCTCCTGAGCTGATCTTCAATCCAGAGGCTCAGGCCGTTTACTGCCCTTGGCCTCTGAAGGGACAGGATGCTGGGCTTAGCCCCTGAGCCTGGCCTCTGGTTGTGGCAGTGGTGGTTGGTATCATTTTGTTGAGTCAGTGTCATGCACTGTCTCCCAGGCTGGAGGGCAGTGGCCTGCTCTTGGCCACTGCAGCCTCCACTTGCTGGGCTCTGGCGATCCTTCCACCATGGCCTCCAGAGTGGGTGGAAAGAGAGGTATGTGCCACCACTCTTGGTTCATTGTTTTGGCTTCTTGTAGAGATAAGCTCTCACCAATCTGCCCAAGCTGGTCTTGAACCCAAGGGCTCAGGCCATCTTCTCACCTCAGCCACCCAAAGTGACGGGATGACATGCATGAGCCCCCATGACCAGGCCTCACACCCCTCTTGGGGTCCTACCAAGAGTCCTGAACCATTCAGATGTCCCTGGAACCTAGAGAGGGCAGCTGGAGTCACCCGCTGAGTCCACCATGTGGAAGTGCCTGGTGTAGGGGTGTGTCTCTGCTGGGGTGTCCACACCTGCACCTGCCTCGATCCCCAGGGCAGACCTGCTCTCTAATCCCAAGGGTGGCATTGGGGAAAGGGAGAACATGACTCTCAAACAGTTGTGGAGGCCAGATGGGCGACTCACGCCTGTCTCCTCGCATTTCAGCGAGACAGAGAAGGGAAGATGGCTGAAGTCTGGGAGCTGAGACTGGGTTGGAGACCATAGATAGCCCTAACCTGAACCTCAAGCAAAATGCAGAAAACCTTGGATGAGAGTCAGCATCGGTGGGAGGATCACCTATGGCCCAGATTTCAAGACCAGGCAGGAAGACCAGGATGTCAACCAAATGTAAAGTCTGTGATTGCAGCAGTTTTGGAGACCCAGGCTGAGACAATCGCCCAATTTGGGCAGTTTGAGAGTGTCCTGGGCATCCTAGGGAGGAAGGAAACGAAAGATAGAAAGAAAGAAAGAAAGAAAGAAAGAAAGAAAGAAAGAAAGAAAGAAAGATAGATAGAAAGAAAGAAAGAAGAAAGAAAGAAAGAAAAATAAAGAAAGAAATGCAGTCTCCTGCAAACCTTCTGCCCACTGTTCTTCCACTCCCAACCCCCACATGTGAGATTCCCCCAAGCTCGGAACCCTCCAGCCCCAACCTCTGGTGCTCAGCCTCGTCATCCTAGTGCTTTGGGGGGCAAAGGCCAGGGGCTGGCACAAGTCCCCGGGCCGAGACCCACCCAGAAACCTCGGCAAGATTCAACTCTCCACTTCATCCCAAATGACCAGGTGTGGTAGCATGCACCTGTCATTCCGTCTCCTCAGAAGTCGCAGGAAAGCTCACTGGATCCTGGTAGGCCAAAGCTGGGATGGCCTGGAGCAATCCAGTGCCCTCCAACCTGGGAGACGGAGTAGGACTCCAATTCAAAGAAAAAATGAAAAAAGCAAAAAAAGGTAGAGCATCTATTTGTGTATGGAGTTGAGATCTCCTTGACACTCAGGGAGGCCAAGTTGGGAAGATTGCTGGAGCCCAGAGGCTTGAGATCAGGCTAGACACCATAGCAAGCCCCGAACTCAAGCCCAAGCAAAATCCAGATAAACTTTTGACCATCTCCCCATTTCTCCCATCCCCCACCCATACATATTTTAGAATCAGCTTTTTGATTTTCATTTAAAAGTTGGTTGAGGTTACATTGGATTACTTTGGGGAGAAATGCCATTGTCATGATATTAAGTCTCTATCAAGCCTCGAGGGGAGGATCGCCTCCGGCACAGAGTTTAAGACTCAACAAGAAGAAAAGGATGTCAACTAAATGGAAGGCCTGTGATTGCAGAATTTTGGGAGTGCCAGGCTGATACGATGGTCCAAGTTGGGCAGTTTGAGAGCAGCCTGGGCAACCTAGTGAGTAAAGAAAAGAAAGAAAGAAACAAAGAAAGACTGAAAGGGAGAAAGAATGAAAGGAATGAAGGAAGGAAGAAAGGAAAGAAAGATAGAAAGAAAGAAATCCATTCTTCTGCAAACCTTCTTCCCCCAGTCCTTCCCACCTCCCCATATAAGAGAGTCCACGCAGCTCAGCACCCTCCAGCCTCAACCCCCACATGGCAGCACCCCTTTGGTGCAGAAGTTCACGAGCCTCCATGGCCGGTTTCCTCCGGCTCTCCCAATCTCATTTTTCCTAGCTCTAAAGCCAGTCACCCTGTGAACACACCAAGTGCATTTGAGAATCTGTGTACAATTCTGATGTGTTTGGAGATGGAGTCTTTCTCTGTGGTCCTGGCTGGGGCCTGGGGACATGACCATCATTCTCTGCCACCTTGAAATTGCAGGCTCCAGTGATCCTCCCACCTCAGCCTCCAGTGTGGCCAAGATGATGGGCACCTTGACCCAAGACTCCCTATTTGGATTTGTGTGGAGATGGGATCTCCCTGCATGGCATGGATTGGCCCAGGCTGGCCGTGGTCTCCTGAACTTCATCCATCCCCCTGTAAGCATCCCCAAGCGCTTGGACTTCTGGTATGGACTGCCAAGTCAGGCCATCTGGTTCATTTTCGATGAAGGATCAAAGCTGGGCTTGGGAGATCAGCCTTGTCATCCCATCATTTTGGTTGTTCGAGGCCTGCTGCTCTCCTCAGCCCATGGGCCGATACCTGCCCAGGCACCTCAGTGAGACTTCATCTCTACCTTCCATCAGTAATGTGCCAGGCATGGTGGCAGATGCCTGTACTTTTGGCTCCTCAGAAGGCTGAGGAAAAGTCTGCCAGAGTCCAGCGGCCTGAGACCGCAGTGGCTGGGAGAGAGCCACTGACCTCCACCCTGGGTGAAGGAGTGAGACTCTGACTCAAAAATAAAAAAGGAATAAAGGAAAAAAAGAAGAGCATCCATTTGTGTATGTAGTTGCGATCATCATGAACAGACAGAGATCATTTGGGAAGTAGGCCGCAGCTTTGGGCCTAGAGTTCCTGAAAGACAGTTGATCAGCAGCAAATCAGACTGTGGCTTTGGGAGACTGAGATGGGGGATCACTGAAGCCCGGGATTTCAAGACCAGCCTGGGCCACAAAACAAGACCTCATCACTACCCAGAATGCAAACAGGAGTCTTGCCTGGTGGCATCCGTGGTCCTGGCTACATGGGATGCAGTGCCCTCCATCCTGGATCATTATTTGCATCGTTCCCAAGGACAGAAGTTGAGAGTCCAGGCTGGGCACCCTGGCTCACGGCCATCAGCCCCATACCCCAGAGCCCAAGGCAGGAGGCTGCCTGGAACCATGGGTTGGAGACCAGACTGAGCAACATCAACAGACCTCGTCTAGGTGAGAGGTTCCCAAAATCGAGGCAGGCATGGTGACCCCAGGAGTCCAGGCTGCTTGGAGGCAGGACGACTGCCAGAGCCCCACTGGCAAAGACCCCGGAAGCCACGATCATGCTGCCACGCCCCAACCAGACTGACATAAAACTCAGCGATAAAAAATACGACTCCTAAGTGCATCATGACAGGCATTCACGGCTCCCCAGCCATAGCTCCACTTGGGTGGCAGATGATGTAGTGATCGGGAGAAGAAGCAACCCACCACCTGTATGAAGGTGGCAGACTGGGTGACTGGAATCTGGTTTGGCAGTGACATTTCCCATTTTCTTTTATCGCTCTGTGCCCAAAGGACTCCCTAAATCAGGGCCACCTGTTCTTTCAGCTCACACGTGTCTTTGCCGTGGGACACGAGTGTGGGGGTGGAGGCAGGCCTTCTGGGATTCATGGATGAAGGCATATGAACGACAGGGGGGGAGTGCATTTCCTCTTCCATACCTGCAGGTGACTCCTTGCATCCTCTGAGGACTTCTGGGTCCTCAAGAGGCCAAGGAAAAGCCCACCAGAGTACAGCGGCCTGAGGCCAGAGTGGCTGGGAGAGAGCCACCACACTCCACCCAAAGGAGTGAGACTCCGACTCAAAGATAAAAAAGGAATAAAGAAAAAAAGAAAGAGCATCCACTTGTGTATGTAGTTAGGATCATCATGAACAGAGATCATTTGGGAAGGAGGTCCCAGCCTTGGGCCTAAAGTTCCAGGAAGACAGTAGATCAGCAGACAATCAGGCTGCGGGTTTGGGAGGCTGAGGAGGGGGAGTGCTGGCTCCCAGGAGTTCAATACCAGCCTGGGTCACTTACCAAGAATTTGTCACTCCCTGGAGACAAAACACTGGAGTCGCACATGCTGTAGACTGAGTGACAGGGGTGGTGGTGGTGGCAGTGCTGGTGATTATTATGTTTTGGATCCGGAATCCTGCTCTGTCACCCAGACCTGAGCACAGGGGAACGCTCATGGTCACCATGGACTCCATCAGCTGAGCTCAGGCAATCCTCCCACCCAGTGTCCCTGGTTGGTGTCAAATGTGCAGGCTCAGGCCATCCACCCACCTCGACCTCTGAATGCTCGAGATGCCAGGCTGAGCCCCCTAGTCTGGCCTGTAGTTGTGGTGGTGGTGGTGGGTATTATTATTCTGATGCAGCATCACACTCTGTCGCCAAGGCTAGAGCACAGGGACCTGCTCGCAGCCATTGTGGCCTCCACCGGCTGGGCCCCGATGATGCTCTTGCTGCAGCAGCCCAAATGGCCGGAACGACAGGAGTGTGCCAGTAATGTGCCAGGTATGGTGGCACACGCCTGTATTTCTGGGTCCTCAGGGAGCCAAGGAAAAGCCCACCAGAGTACAGCGGCCTGAGGCCAGAGTGGCTGGGAGAGAGCCACCACACTCCACCCAAAGGAGTGAGACTCTGACTCAAAGATAAAAAAGGAATAAAGAAAAAAAGAAAGAGCATTCACTTGTGTATGTAGTTGGGATCATCATGAACAGAGATCATTTGGGAAGGAGGTCCCAGCCTTGAGCCTAAAGTTCCAGGAAGACAGTGGATCAGCAGACAATCAGGCTGTGGCTTTGGGAGGCTGAGGTGGGGAAGTGCTGGCTCCCAGGAGTTCAATACCAGCCTGGGTCATGTACCAAGAATTTGTCACTCCCTGGAGACAAAACACTGGAGTCGCACATGGTCCCAGCTACATGGGAATACTGTAGACTCCATCCCAGGGTGTGCCTTTGCCTCGCCCCTGTCCACAGCACATGTGAATCCAGGATGGGCACTGTGGCTCATGGCAGTCAGACCCGTGCACTGACATTCCGAGCCTGGAGGTTGCCTGAGTCCCCGATTTGGAGACCAGCCCAGGCGAAGTGGACAGAACTCATCCCAGTAAGATGGCCCCAAATCGAGTCAGGTGTGGTGGACCCCACAACACTGGCTGATTGGTGGTTGAGGCAGGAGCACTGCCTGAGGCCCACAGGTCAAGGCCCTGGGAGCCACAGTAATGCCACCTCACCCCAGCCACACCGATGGAAACTCCAGTGCCAAAAAAGGCACCTCTCCCATGCATCACAACGAGCATTCAGGGCTCACCAGGGAAATGTCTAAGTGGGTGGATGATGATGGAGTGATCAGGAGAGGAAGGGTCCCTCCCCGTGACCTAGCATAGTGCCATCTGTTCCGTGAGCTCAAACACGTCTATGCCATGGGGCACTTGCGTGGAGGGTGAAGGCTGGCCTTCTGGGATGCGTGACCAAGTGTGGGATGGCCGTGGCCAGTGACCACTTTTGAAACCTCCTTCAAACGGTAGGCCAGAAAGTGCCTCTTCCTCTCCCATCCCTGAGGGTGATTCCTTGCACTGGGTGACAGGGGTGGTCGTGGTGATTATTATTATTTGGCATTGGAATCCTGCTTTGCTGCTAAGGCCAGTGAGCAGTGTCATGCTTATGGCCACCACGGACTCCACCTGCCGGGCTCAGGCAATCCTCCTACCTCGGCCCCCAAGAGACTAGAACCACAGGCCTGTTCCATCACACCTGGCTAATCTTTGGATTTATTTTTGATGGCTGAGATGAGGTCATGCCCAGTTTCCTGGTCTGATGTCGAACCTGCAGTCTCATGCTGTCCATTCACCCGGTCTGTTGAAGGGCTGGAATGCCAGGTTGTGCCCCTGATCCCGGCCTGTGGTTGTGGTGGTGGTGGTGGTTGGTATTATTATGCTGAGTGGGAGACCCACTCTGTCACCCAGACTGGAGTGCAGAGGCCTGCTTTCAGTCACTGCATTCTCCACCTGCTGTGCTCTGGCGATCCTCCCACTGCAGGTTTGTGTGAACCACCACGCTTAGCTCATTTTTTTTGGTTTCATGGAGAGGTGGTCTCACCATGGTGCCTGGGTTGATCTCAAACACGGGGGCTCAGGCCATTCTCTTGTCTCTGCCACCCAGAGCACTGGGATTACAGGCATGAGCCCCATGCCTGGCCTTCACACCCCTCTTTGGCCCCAGCATGAGGCCCGCTCTCTTTTGAAGACTGGGACCCTGGAGAATGTGGCCAGAGTTGCCCACAAAGCCCTCCCCAGGGGCAGCATCTGGCACATGGTCATGTCTCTGCCTGGGTGCCCACACCTCTGCCCACTTTGTTCCCAAGTGTTGACCCAAATGATCACACTGTAGGCTGGGAGTTTGAGACCAGCCTGGGTCATGTAGTGAGACCTTGTTGCTCCCTGGATCGCAAAAACTGGAGACGTGCATGGTGCCTGTCTCAGCTATATCAGATGTGGTAGTCTCCGTCCTTAGGCTTTCCATTGCATTGCCCCCATGGACAGAACGTGGAAGATGATGCCAGGCATCGTCGTCCATGGCCATTATCTCCGCACCCTGGGAGACTGAGGCGGAAGGCTGCCTGAGCCCAGGGGTGGGAGATCAGCCCTGGTAATGTTGCCAGATCTCATCTTGGCGAGAGTTCCCATAAATCATGTCAAACATGGTGGCCCCCAGAGTCATGGTGTTCAGAGACTGAGAAGGGAGGTCCGCCTGAGGCCCTCATGTCCAGGCCCCAGGAGTCATTATCATGCCGCCATATCCCAGCTCATCCAATAGAGACTCTGGCACCAAAAACATGCCTCCCACGTGCATCATGATGGGTGTCCACAGCTCCCCAGGCAAAGTGCCGCTTGGGCTGTGGATGATGGAGTGATAGGGAGAGAAAGGGTACCTCCCCCCACCCAGAGGTGGTAGATTGGGCTACTGGAACCTGGGCTGGCTGTGGTGTTGCCCGACTGCTTTGATTGCTATGTGTCCCATGGCTGCCCTAACTTGGGGCCGTCTGTTACATGAGCTCACAGGAGTCTCTGCCATGGGCCACAGGTGTGGAAAATGGAGGTAGACCTGCAGGGGCGTTTGGCCAATAGCACAGGACCGAAGTTCCCAGTGGCAGCCTTTGAAACATTATGCAACCGACAGGCCAGAAAATGCCTTTTCCTCTCCCATTCCTGAGGGTGACTCCTCCAGATGGTTGACAGGGCTGCTGCTGGTTGTGTTTATGATTATTTGGAGCTGGACTCCCTCTGCATCACCCAGGCCAGAATGCAGGGGCATGCTCACGGACACTACAGACTCCACCTCAGGCAATCCTCCTGCCTCAGCCCCCTGAGTGACTGGAACCACAGACATGAGTCACCATGTCCAGCTAATCTTTGGATTTATTTTTGATGGCTGACATGAGGTCTCATCCAATGTCCTGGGCTGGTTTCGAACTAGTGGGGTCACAGCATCCACTTGCCTCTGCCTCTGAATGACCGGGTTGCCAGGATGATCCCCTGAGCACGGCCTATCATTGTGGTAGTGTTGGTTGGCATTATTGTATTGAGTCAGAGACATGCTGTGTCACCCAGACCAGAGTGTAGGGGCCCATTCTCAGCCACCACAGCCTCCACTGCCTGGGCTCTGGTGATTCTAGCGCCGTGGCCTCCAGAGAGGCCAGAATGAGAGGCGTGCACCACCATACTTGGCTCATTTTGTTGGTTTCTTATAGAGACGAGGTCTCGCCAAGGTGCCCGGTCTGGTCTCAAACATGGAGGAGAAGGCCACCCTCTCACCTCGGCCTCTGAAAATGCCAGGTTGACAGGTGTGAGCCCCATGCCTGGCCTTCACACCCCTCTTGGAGCTCCACTGTGAGCCCCATTCCCTTTGGAAGACCTGAGACCCCAGAGTGGGCAGCCGGACTCACCCGCTGAGCCTGCCCAGAGGGATTGCCTGGCACAGGCCTGTGTCTTTGCCAGGGGCTCCACCCCTGCTCCCCACTTTTTAATCAGAGTGGACCCACTCGCTCTTCCTAGGATCCACCTCGGGAAAAAGGAGTGTGGGACTGTCAAACAATTGGGGAGTTGTGGCAGGACTACTCACATCTATCTCCTCAGCACTTGGTGAGGCCAAAATGAAAAGATGGCCAGAGTCTGACAGCTGAGATCAGGCTGGACGCCAGAGTAAGCCCCCACCTCAAACCCAAGCAAAACCCAGAAAACCTAAAGTGAGGGGAGGTCTCAGTGGGAGCATCGCCTCAAGCCCAGATTTGAAGACCAGGAATGAAGGTCAGAATGTCAACCTAATGGAAAGCCTGAGATTACAGCAGTTTGGGGGGCTGAGGCTGAGAGGAAGGCCTGAGTTGGGTGGTTTGAGAGCAGCCAGGACTACCTAGTGAGCGAAAAAAAAGAGAAAGAGGAAGAGAAAGAAAGAAAGAAAGAAAGAAAGAAAGAAAGAAAGAAAGAAAGAAAGAAAGAAAGAAAGAAAGATGAAAGAAATCCGTTCTCCTGCAAAACTTCTGTCCTCAGTCCTTTCCCCCAATCCCCACATGTGAGGGTCCCCCAAGTTCAGCACCTTACAGCCCCAACCCTCCCCAATGACTGCCCCTGCTTTGGTGTGGGAGATTCTGAGGCTCCCTGGGTGGGTTCCTGCCAGCTCCCCTCTCTGAGGTTAGAAATGTGCCACAGGCAGCCTGACCCTCTGACTCGGAAACAGGAACCTTCTGCCAAGATGGGCCAGGGACACATCCCTCTCCTGGAAACCATTATTCCCCCCAATCCCATTTTTTCTGGCTCTAAATTCAGTCACCCTGTGAAGACAGCACGTGCATTTGAGAATCTGTGTACGATTCTGATGTTTTTGGAGACAAGGTCTGGTTTTGTGGGCCAGGCCGGGGTCCAGGGACACGACCATCGTTCAACGCCCATCTCAAAATCATGGGCTCTGGCAATCCTCCCATCTCATGATCTGGAGTTTCTGGAACCACGGGCACCTCCGTCCAAGATCCCCTCTTTGGATGGGTGTGAAGACAGGGTCTCCCTGTGTGGCTGGGGCTGGCCTTGGGCTCCTGGGCTCCAGCCCTCACTATGTTGCTCAAGTTGATTGCAAAGCGCCCAAATGAGGCCAGCCTCCCAGAGTGCTGGGATTCCAGGCGTGGGCCGCAGTGCCAAGTCTTCTGGTTTGTTTTTGATGAAGGATCGAGGCTGTGTTCGGGGTCTCAGCCACTTCATCCCAGTAGTTGGGAGTCTAGGCCATCGGCTGTCCCCAGTCCATGAGCCGAGACATGCCTTGGCCACTCAGTGAGACCTCATCTCTACCCTCCATTCCAAATGAGCCAGGTGTAATGACACATGCCTGTTGTTCTGGCTCATCAGAAGGCTGGAGAAAAGCTTGCCGGAGCCCGGCAGGCTGAAGCTGTGGTGGGCAGGAGCGAGCCACCGCCCTACAGCCTGGGTGACATAGTGAGACTCTGACTCAAAGATAAAAGGAAAAGAGAAAAAAAGAGCATCCATTTATGTATGTAGTTGGCATCATCCTGAACAGACAGAGATCATTTGGGAAGGAGGCCCCAGTCTTGGGCCTAGAGTTCCCAAAAGATGGGTGATTGGCAGACAATTGGGCTGTGGCTTTGGGAGGCTGAGGTGGTGGAAAAATGGAGGCTGGGAGTTCGAGACCAGCCTGGGCCATGTGCGAGACCTCGTCGCTCCAGGAACACAAACACAGGAGTCGCTCCTGGTAGTCTCCTCAGTTCCATCTACACAGGATCTGGCAGCCTTCATCCCAGGGTGTTCCTTTGCCTCACCTGCACCGAAACAATGTGCAATTTCAGGCCATGCACCATGGCTAACGGCTGTCAGTCCTGCGACCTGTGAGGCCAAGGCGGGAGGCAGCTTGAGCCCAGGGGATGGAGACCAACCTGGGTGACATGGAAAGACCTTGTCTTGGTGAGAGGTCTCCAATATCGAGTCAGGCATGGTGGACCCCAGAATCCCGGCTGCTTGGGGGCTGAGGCAGGAGGAGGGCTTTGGCCATGCAGGTCGAGGCCCCAGGAGCCACGTTCGTGCTGCATCGCACCAGCGAGGCCAAGGGAGACTCCGGTGAAAAAAAAGACACCTCCCAAGTACGTCAAGACGAGCATCCACGGCTCCCAACGGAAAGGTCTGTGTGGTCAGAGTATGATATAGTGATTGGGAGAGGAAGGGCCTACCTTCCACCTGAAGGTGGTAAACCTGGAGACTGGAACCTGGGCTGTCCGTGGCATTGCCGGACCACTTTGATCACTCTTTATGCTCAACAGTGCCCTAAATTGGGGCCATCTGTTCCTTGAGCGTACGTGTGTCTTTGCCATGAGACACGAGTGTGGAGGGTGGAGGCAGGCCTTGAGGGAGGCTTCGTTGAAAGCGTGGGATGAGCGTGCCCAGTGGTCACCTTTGAGTTCAGACCAGGCACCGTGGCTGCAGCCATCATTCCTGTGCCCTGGAAGTCCGAGGCGGGAGCCTGCCTGAACCCAGGGGTCAGAGCCCAGCCCAAACGTCGTGGACAGACCTTGTCTCGGCGATTGGTACACCAAATCAAGATAGGCGTGGGGATCCCCGAGTCCCATCTGATTGGCAGCCGAGGCACGATGACTGCCTGAGCCACACAGGTCGAGGCCCCGGGATCCACGATCATGCCGCAGAGCCCCAACTGGCCAAGGGGAGATTCTGGTGACAAAAAAAAGACACCTACCACGTGAGTCATGTCAGGCATTTATGGCTCACCAGGGATAGGTCTGCGTGTGTGGGGGACCATGAAGTGATCGGGAGAGGAAGGGTCCTTCACCCCACCCGAAAATATCAGACAAGGTGACCGGAACCTGGGCTTGCCGCAGGATTGCCAAACTGCCTTGATCGCTCTGTGCCTGACGGCCTTCATCGCTCAGGGCCGTCAGTTCCATGAGCTCACAAGTGTCTTTTCCGTGGGACAGGAGTGTGGACAGTGGAGGCAGGCCTTCAGGGGTGCATTGCCAAAGTCACGGGACGAACATGCCAGGTGGCCACCTTTTAAACCTCCCACAAACAAGAGGCCAGAAAGTATCTTTTCCATTCCATCACTGACTCCTTCCACAAGGTGGCAGGGGTGGTGGTGGTGGTGGTGATTATTATTATTTGGAGTTAGAATCCCACTCTGTCACCCAGGTTGGAGTGCAAAGGCATGTGCATGGGCACTGCAGACTCCACCTGCTGGACTCAGCAGATCCTCCTGCCTCGGCCCCAAAAGTGTGTGGATTCACAGACCTGCAACACCACTCCCAGCTAATCTTGGTATTTATTTCTGATGGCCGAGATGAGGTCTTGCCCCCATCTCCCAATCTGCTATTGAACCCACAGGCTCAGGACATCCACTCACCTGGGCCTCAGAAGGTCAGGGATGCAGATCTGAGCCCCTGAGCCTGGCCTGTGATTGTGATGGTGGTGGTGGTTGGAATTATTATTCTGAGTCGGAGTCCCACTTTCTCCTTCAGGTCAGAGCTCAGGGGCCCACTCTCAGCCACCATGACCTCCACAGGCTGGGCCCCAACGATCCTCCCACCACAGCCTTCTGAGTGGACAGAACAACAGGTGTGTGCCACCATGCTCCAGGATGGACTTGAACCCGATGGCTCAGGTCATACTTTTCCTCGGCCTAACAGAGTGCCAGGATGACAGGATTGAGCCCCCACAAACAGCCTCCACATCCCTCTCAGAGCCCCACTGCAAGGCCAGCTCCATTCCAACGACCCAGGACCCTGGAGATGTTTGTCAGAGTCACCTGCCAAGCTGTCCCAGGTAGGAGTGCATGGCACGGGGCGTATCTCCACCAGGGTTCCCACCCCTCTGTCAGCCTCATTCCCGAGGGTGTACCCACTCGCTCCTCCCAGGGGCTTCCTCAGGGAAAGAGAGGGAGTAATTCTCAAACCTTCGTGTTGGCAGGGACAGCCAGCTGAATTACCACGGTCTCCTTGACACTCGAAGAGACCGAAACAGGATGATGACTGGAACCCAGGAGCTCGAGACTAGGCTGGAAACATAAGAAGCCCACACCTTGACCCCAAGCAAAACACAAAAATCCTTGGGTGAGGGCAGGCCTTGGCGGGAGGATTGCCTGTGGCCTAGATTTCAAGACCAGGCAGGAAGGCCATAATGCCGACCAAATGGAAAGCCTGTGATTGTAGAAGTTTGGGAAACCCAGGCCAATAGGCTGGCCTTAGTTGAGTGCTTTGCAATCAGCTTGAGCAACATAGTGAGGAAAGAAAGAGTGAATGAAATATATTCTCCTGCAAACTTTCTGTCTTCAGTCCTTCCTCCTCTGTCCACCACATGTGAGGGTCCCCAAGTTTGGCACCTTCTATCCCCTACCCACACCAATGACTGCCCCTGCTTTAGTGTGGAGTTCCCTAGACTCCCTCACTTTGGTCTTGCCAGTTCTCCTTTCTGAAATGAGAAAAGTGCCCCAGGCAGGCCAATCATCTGACTTGGCAACAAGAACCTTCCACCTCGAAAGGACAGGAACATGTCCCTCACCTTGGGACATTTCTTCCCCCAACCGCATTTTTCCTGGATCTAAACCCAGTCACCCTGTGAACTCACCATGTACAGTTGAGAATCACCTCACAGTGTACGATTCTGATGTTTTTGGAGACAGGTCTGGTCCGTGGACCAGGCTGGGGCCTGGGGACACAACTGTCATTCTCAGCCAGCATCGAAATCGCGAGCTCCGGTGATCCACCTGCTTCAGCCTCTGGAGTGGCTGGGACGATGGGCACCTCCACTCCAAACCTGTAAATTGGATGGGTGCAGAGATGGGGTCTCCCTGCATGGCCTGGACTGGCCTTGGGCTCCTGGGCTCCAGCCATCCTCCCACCTTGGCCTCCCAGATTGCTGGGATTCCAGGCATGGGCCACCATGCCAGGCCGCCTGGTTCGTTATCAAGAAAGGATCAAGACTGGGCTCGGGGTCTCACCCTGTCATTTTGGTGCTTTGGGAGGCCAAAGCCAGAGGATGACCTGAGCGTGGCCTCGCATAACTCAGTGAGACCTCATCTCTATCCTCCATCCTTAATGAGCCAGGCGTGTTGGCATGCACCTGTCATTTTGGCTCCTTGGAAGACTGGGGAAAGGCTCACGGGAGCCAGCCGGCCTACAGAGTGGTGGCCACTAGCGAGCCACTGCCCTAAAGCCTGGGTAGCAGAGTGAGGCTCTGACTCAAAGACAATAAGGAAGAAAGGGAAAAAAGAAGAGCATCCATTTGTGTATGGAGTTGAGATCGTTATAAACAGACATACATTTGGTAAGGAGGCCCCCACCTTGGGCCTAGAGTTCCCAAAAGAGGGTGGACTGGCAGACAATCGGTCTCTGACTTTGGAATTCTGAGGCAGGGGACTATTGGAGACCAGAAGTTCGAGACCCGCCTGGGTCACGTAGTAAGATTTCATCACTCCCCGGAATGCAAACACTGGAGTCATGTTTGGTGGTGCCTGCGGTCCCGGCTACATGGGAAGCTGTGACCTCATTCCTGGGGCATTCCTTTGTGTTGCCTCTGCCAACAGAACATGCGAGTCTAGGCCGGCCACCATGGCTCATGGCGATCAGCCCTGTGCCCTTAGAGGCAGAGGCGGCAGGCTGCCTGATTCCATGGGTTGGAAACCAGCCTGGGTGATGTGGCCAGACAATGTCTTAGTGAGAGGTCCCCCAATCAGGAGTGGTGACCCCTGGAGTCCCAGCTGCTAGAGTCGAAGCTGGGAGGACCGCCTGAGACCAAAAGGTCAATGCCCCAGGAGTCACGATTGTGACCTTGTGCCTCAGACTGCCTGTCTGAGACTCCAATGATAAAAAGACGGGTGTCAATGGCTCCCCAGGGAAAGGTCTGTGTGGGCGGGGATGACTGTGTGATCTGGAGAGGAAGGGGCCCTCCCTCCAACCAAATGTGCGAGACAGGGCGACCAAAACTTGGACTGGCCGCAGCATTGCAGTACCGTCTTGATCACTCTGTGCCTGATAGTTGCCCTAACTTGGAGCTGTCTGATCCATGAGCTCACACTCATTTTTTCCATGGGCCATGAGTGGTAGAGGGTGGAGGCAGGCCTTCTGGTGCATGTGGCCAAAAACATTGGACAGACCTGCCCAGTAGGCACCTTTGAAACCTACCCCGAATGACAGGCCAGAAAGTGACTTTTCCTCTCCCATCCCTAATGGTGAAACCTCGCGCTGGGTGTCAGGGGTGGTGGTAGTGGTCTTGGTGCTGATTATCATTATTTGGAGTAGGAATCCCACTCTGTTGCCCAGGCCACAGAGCACGGCACACTCTCAGCCACAGTGGATTCCATCTGCCTGGCTCAGGTGATCCTCCTGCCTCTGCCCACCAAGTGGCTGGAACCACAGTCCTGCGCCACCATGCCGGGTAATCTTTTCATTTATTTTTCATAGTCAAGGAGAGGTCTCACCCCATGTTCCGGGCTGGTGTTGAATCCACAGCTCCAGTCCGTCCACTCGACTCGGCCTCCAAAAAACCTGGATGCCAGACTGAGCCTTTGAGTCCAGCCTGTGGTTGTGATGATGGTGGTGTATGGCATTCTTCTCCTTTATTTCTTTTTTTTAATGTTTAAATCAATTTTTTAAATTATGATATTGTGGGGTACAGTTAACGGTTAGGTATACAAATATTCACTGCATTCAGGCACCCTTGTTGATAGCAGGTGTCTCCCTATCCCCAGACAGATGTTTATTACCATAAACCCCATACCCCTTTCCCCCAATATTTTCCCACCATTGTCAGTCATTTTCTTATGGTAGTGCATTGGATGATCAAGGGCCTCTACATGAGTGAGAACATGTGATACTCAGGTCTTTGTTTATATGAGAGGTCACTCAGTATTATAGACTCTAGTTTCATCCAGGTTGCTGCGAAATTCATGATTTTGTTCCTTTTTATGGCTGCATAGTATTCCATCGTGCATATGAAAACATTTTTTAATCCAGTCCTCTTTTGATGGACAGCATTGTTGGTTCCAGGTTTTTGCTACTGTGCACAGTGCTGCGATAAACATTCAAGTGCAGGTATCTTTTTTATAGAGTGATTTGAGATCTTCAGGGTATATTCCCAGTAGGGGGATTGCAGGGTCATATGGGAGTTTGATGTTCAGAGCTTTTAGGAATCGCCACACTGCTTTCCATAAAGGTTGCATTAGTTTACACTCCCACCTAAAGCACAGAAGTGTTCCCTTTTCTCCACACCCTCGCTGACAAGTGTTATTTTTTGAGTTATTGATAATTGCCATTCTGACTGGAGTTAGGTGGTATCTCAGTATGGTTTTGATTTGCATCTCCCTGATGATTAGTGAGGTTGAGCATTTCTTCATGTGTCTGTTGGTTGCTCAGATGTCTTCCTTTGTGAACTGTCTCTTCATATCTTTTGCCCATTTTATAATGGGGTTGTTTGGTTTTTTTCTTTTCAGCACGTTTGAGTTCCTTGTAGATCCAAGATGTTAAGCCTTTGTCAGACCTGGATTTGGCAAATACTTTTTCCCAGTCTGTAGGCTGTCTCCCTGCTCTCTTGATGGTTTCTTTGGCTTTGCAGAAGCTTGTCAGTTTAATGAGGTCCCACTTGTCTATCTTATCCATTATGGCCTGTGGGTTTCGAGTTTTGTTCAGGAATTGGATGTCAGTTCCAATTTCCATGAGAGTATGCCATTCATTTTCTAAGGTTCTTATGGTTTGAGGTTTTACATTTAGGTCTCTGATCCATTTGGAGTTAATTTTTGCTCATGGGATAGATAGGATTCCTGTCTCAATCTTCTGCATGTGGTCAGCCACATTTCCCAGCACCATTTACTGAATACGTTGTCCTCTCCCCCTGTGGTAGGTGATGGAGGCTTTGTTGAAGATGAGTTGATTGAGAAATTGAGGTTTTGCTTCTGGAATCTCAATTCTATTCCATTGGTCTATATGCCTGTACCGATACCAATATCAAGTTGTTTTGATGATTGTAGCTTTATAGTAAAGTTTGAAGTCTGGTAATGTGACACAACCTGATTTTTTTTTTTTGCTGAGGATTGTTCTGGCTATTTTTGGTCGTTTGTGTTTCCATATACATTTCTGTGCTGTTTTTTCTAGGTCTTAGAAGAATGTTGCTGGTAATTTGATAGGTATTGCATTGAATCTGTAGATTGCCTTAGGTAAGATGGACATCTTCACAATGTTGAGTCTTCCAACCCGTGAGCATGGGATATTTTTCCACTTGTTTGGGTCATCTTTGATTTCTTTGAGCAGAGTTTTGTGGTTTTCATTGTAAAGGTCTTTCACGTCTCTGGTTAGGAAGATGCCAAGGTATTTCATTTTTTTGTAGCTATTGTGAATGGAATTGTGATTTTTTTGGGTTTCTGTTTATTATTGGTGTAAAGAAATGCGATTGTCTTTTGCACACTTATTTTATATCCTTAGACTTGCTGAAGGTTTTTATCAGTGTAAGGAGGTTTTTGACAGATTCTCTTGGGTTTTCAAGGTACACGATCATGTCATCTGCAAAGAGAGATAATTTGATCTCCTCTTATCCTATTTGGATACCCCTGATTGCCTTGTCTTCTCTGATGCTCTAC
>NW_007260604.1:0-930 GCF_000164805.1 Carlito syrichta
GATGGGGGTGGGGGCGGGGCCAGGAGGGTGGGGCCGAGCCTGGGGCATAGGGCGGGGCCCCAAAAAGGTAAGAAAAGGTAATTTTACAAAATAGTTTTCGAGAGGAAAAATATTCCAGGTGAGCCTTGCACTTAGCTGTTTCACTCCTTGGGAACCACCCTCCAGAAACACACACACGGGTACCTCTGGACTCTGCCTATGCTTGAGGCATTTTCTGTAGCATGAAGGAAAAAAGCTGGAAAGAGCCTAAACGTTCACCGGTAGGGGACTGGTTAATACATGCTGATTACACCCATCTACAGGATATGTGCAGCCATCAAAAAGGCATGACATTTCCCACGAGGATCTCCTGACACACTTCTTACAAATACCAAGACCAAACGCCTTTCTCGGGGCCCCCTGAGAAGTTCTCATTCAACAGGTCTGCCGTCACACCTGTCAGTCTCTAGGTTTAAAAAGCGGCCCCGCTGGGCGCTGTGGCTCATGCCTGTAATCCCAGCATCTGGGGAGGCGGAGGCGAGGGGATTGCCTGGGCCCCAGGTTCGAGACCAGCCCGTGTAACACGGCGAGACCCCATCTCTACGACAAATCAAAAAACTAGCCAGGCGTGGTGGCGCTCGCCTGTGGGTCCCAGCCACTTGGAAGGCTGAGGCGGAAGGATCGCTGAACCCAGCAGGTCGGAGCTGCGTGGCTGTGAGCGTGCCACTGCACTCCCGCCCCGGCGACAGAGTGTGCAACAGAGTGTGACTCCTACTCGGAAAAAAATTTTTTTTTTTTTAAAGTGGGCCCAGGCAGAGAGAAGTCCTGCGGAGTGGGGAGGGAAGCTCGGGCGCCCGGCCCGAGAGGCGGAGGGTGGCGGACGGACCCGGCCAGCGGCAGGTGCAGGAAGATGGCGGAGCGCCGCGCCCTCGTGGCTGCCGAGGGGATCCT
>NW_007260604.1:1045-19858 GCF_000164805.1 Carlito syrichta
CCAAGGCCTGGCGGCGGAGGAGAGGGTGGGCCTGTTGCTTCCGGGCAGGCCGGCCATCGATGGCGACGGCGACCAGACGAGACAGATGGCGGCCGGATTGCTGGACTGGCCGCAGGGCACGTTCGCCCCCCAGGCGACGGACGGTGGAGCGTGGCAGGTTGAAAGTGGAGCGGGGGATCCACGGGCCCGGAGACCCTGCCCCGGAGGCTCAACGAACCCCGCCAGGCCACGCTGCCCAGCGTCACGAAAGCCGAGAAGATGGAGGTGATCAAGGCTGGGGACCTGGGCCTGGGTTTGACCCCCGGGATCTCCGTGGTCGGCGTGGAGGACCCGCCCGAGCGCACAGCCGGCGTCAAAGTAGAGACCCCCGAGGACCTGGTGGCCAAACCGAGGGAGAGAGGGCGGATTTGAGCCCCTCCCCGAAACTGATAGTAAAACTGTGACTTTCAAAAAAAAAAAGTGGGCCCAAAAGATTCTGATTTCCAGACACATTTGAGACACCCTGAAACAACTGATAAGTGTATGCAACTACATGGAAAAGACATCCAGGATGGTGTTTGGAATAATATTCCATGATGCATTTTTGTTTATGAAACATATATACGGGCCACATGCGGTGGCTCACTTTGGGAGGCTGATGTGGGAGGATCACTTGAGGCCAAGAGTTCCAGACCAGCCTGGAGAACATAGTAGCAAGACTTCATCTCTATAAACAAAAAACAAAAAAAAATCAAAAAATTAGCTGGGCATGGTGGCTCACATCTGTAGTCCCAGCTACACCAGAGGCCGAGCCCCCAGGAATTTGAGGCTGTGGTGAGCTGTGATTGTGCCACTGGATTCCAGCCTGGGTGATAGAATGAGATCCTGACTCAAAACAAAACAAAACACACGTGTGTTTGTGTGTAGAGATCTATATGTGGCTGCGCAGGAAAAGCTTTGGGAGACATGAGCCCAACTGCTACAGATGATTGCCTCTGGGAAGCACAAGAGGAAGAAAAAATTGTCATTGTGTTTTTACTTGCATACCTCAGTGTTTGTTTATGCATATTCAAAGGAGGGGAAGAGAACCCCCTTGTGATTTCATCAGTTCCCAAGGGTTTGGAGCAGGCGAACCAAGGAGGAAGCCAGGCACGGCCATCTGGGGTTCCCGGGGTGGGGCCACCGCCCTTCCCAGGAGCCCTGACTGGCTCTGCCCTCGTCCCTGCCCCTCCTCCTGAATGGTGGCTCTTCTCTGCTGCCCCCATGCTGGGGGGAGACCTGACTTGGGAAAAGGACTTAGATGCGGCTTGGCCAGAGGCAGAGCCAGAGCGGTGAGGTCATCCAGCACAGCTGCAAACTATTTCAAGGAAGCAGGTGGCGGCCCTGGCCTCTCCATGGGCTTGGAGTTCGCCGGGAGAGGCCTCTTCAAGGGTGTCCTCCAAGCCCAGTCACAGATGTCCCTGCGGGTGGGAAAAGGGAATGCAGGGTAGCAGGGCATCCTCAGGAACCTGCAGATGTCACCTCGGGAACCTGCAGATGTCACCGCCCTCCAGGGCTGGGTCTCAGCCCTGGCTGCACAATCCTTCCCTGGGAGAGCTTTAGAAACCTGCGTGACTGTACCTCAGACCATCAAAATCAGACTTCCCGAGACAGGGACCAGGTAGCAGCACTTGGAAAGCTCCCAGGTGGTTCCACCTGCAGCTAAGGCTGAGGCCACTTGTCTAAGCCTGGCAATGGAAGTCCCTGCCTAGAAGCATTCTCTGGAAGCTTGTTAGAAACACAAAATCTGCATTCCAGCAACGCAAAATCTGCATTCCAGCAAGATCCCTGGCTTTGGGAGGCTGAGGAAGGAGGATTGCTTGAGGCCAGGAGTTTGAGACCAGTCTGGGCAACATAGCAAGACTCCATCTAAAATAACAACAAAAAAGATCCCCAGGAGATCTGTGTGCACTTTAGGGTTTGGAAGCATGGCTGCTGTAGGCTCAGAGCTCAAGGATGAACACACAGACTCTGGAGACTTGCAGAAGGGGTGAAATGCTAGCTAAGCCTCTGGCTTCCTCCTTGAAGTATTGAAAATAATAAAAGCTTCACCATGGGCTGGGTACAGTGGCTCATGCCTGTGATCCCAGCACTTTAAGAAGCCGAGGCAGGTGGATTGCTTGAGCCCAGGAGTTCGAGACCAGCCTGGACAACATAGTGAGACTTTGTCTCTACAAAAAAAAATCCAAAAACTGACCTAGGAGACCGAGGCTGTGATTATGCCACTGCACTCCAGCCTGGGCGACATTGAGAGACCTCGACTCAAAAAAAAAAGCTTCATTGGGTTGTTATAATGGTTAAGCTTTGCCACACCTGGTCCTTAGCACTCAAAACATATGCGCACCTAGGACATATGAACACCTAGTTCATTAGGATCGTTACTGTGTTTAATCCTGAAATGCAACCTGCCTGTTGGCTAGCCTGCTCGGCCTGCTCTGAGCATGTGCTGGTCTGAGTTTCTCGCCCAGCTCAGCCGCCAGCCTGCCAGGCTTCGGATGTCTTTTTCTCTCTGGGGGCCTCACACTCAGAGACCAAAACATTCAAGGCTCAGTCCAGCCTGTCTCCCATTCCAGAGTTGTTTTTCCTGTGATAATCATGTGATCGTTCCCTCCTTCGGAAAAGAAAAACAATAAAAGGGTGTAGGTTCTCGTAATTGCTGTGGAAGTTGCAAATGTGGGGTGTTTCTGTGCCAGCTGGCGGGGAGCAGGGCTTGGGGAAAGGATTTGCCAAACCCTGCCTCTCAAGCTTCTTGGGCGCGGTTCAGCTCTGGATGGGGTCTGAGAAGCTGCGTGGAGGTGGCCCCGTGACAACCAGGAGTCAGTCCCTGATGGACGAGTGTGGACAGCACGAAGCCATGCTGTGATTCAAGGATAGCAGCTTCACCCAGCAATGGTGCTTTTTTAAATGTTAAGCAAGCATTTCTCCCCAAGTACCAGGCATTGCATTATCATCTCGTTTCATCATCAAACTTACCCTTTGGGGTTGGTTTTACCCTCATTTTACAGGCAAGAAAACAGGTTCAGAGATGTCTGGTTCTAGGGTTAAACAGCGGTGGGATGACAGAATTGGGGTTCATACAGAGGTTGTGCTGGGCCCACAGCCTGTTCTATGGTGTTGTCTCTCCCAACCCATAAGGACACAGCACTGGGACCAGAGCCCTTTCTAGTTAGAGACTCGATTGTTTCTCTGGGTGTGGCCACTCATGCCTGTAATCCCAGCACTTTGGGAGACCAAGGCGGGAGGATGGTTTCAGCCCAGTAGTTCTAGACCAACCTGGACAATATAGTGAGACCCCATCTCTACAAAAAAAATCCTAAAAAATTAGCTCGATGTGGTGACTGGTTCCTGTAGTCCTAGCTGCTAGGGAGGCTGAGGTGAGAGGATCTCTTGAGCCCGGTAGTTCAAGGCGGCAGGGAGCTATGATCATGTCGCTGCACTCCAGCCTGGGTAACAAAATGAGACCCTGTCTTGAAAACTAAATTAAATAAATAAATAAAAATCGGATTGTGTTTCTTTGTGTTTTTTCCTTCTGGTGTTGAGAGAGAGGGGCAGCATCTCCCTAAGTCTTCCCCAATTCCTTCATCCTCTAAGAGAGAAGACTTTAGTCCACTATGAACTATGATTTTGTATTTGCAGACTCCAAGAGTTTACAGTCCTCTCTCTCACTCTTTTTAATTAATTAATTTTTTTTTGTTTTTTTAGTTGAAGTCTCACTCTGTCGCCTAGACTGGAGTGCAGTGGCCGCTTCCGGCCACTGCAGCCTCAACTTGCTGGGCTCCGGCAATCCTTCTGCCTCAGCCTTTCAAGTACCCGGAATTAGAGGCACACGCTACCACACCTGGCTAATTTTTTTTTTATTTATTGTAGAGATGAGGTCTCACCAAGTTGCCCAGGTGGGTCTCGAACCCACAGGCTCAGGCAATCCACTCACCTCGGCCTCCCAAAGCGCGGGATTACAGGCTGAGCCACCAAGCCCAGCCTCTGTCTCTCTCACTCTTATACCTCTCCAGTCAAGAAACATTTACTGAGGACGTCAGGAAATACACAGAGGAGCACAAAGGAGATATGAATCTTATCTGAAGGACAAGAGGTGACAGAATGCATCCTGGCCACTGGGGGAGCGGACAATACTTGGTGGTTTTCTGGGTCAAAAAGGAGAAATTTCAGACAAAGAACAGCACAGGCAAAGACACAGACACAAGAGATATATCTCTGGATGCCCACCCCCTTTTTTAAGACCCAGTCAAATGCAGTAGTGAGAAGAGGGGAGAGAGTAAAGGAGTTCAATCTGTAACTGACTGTAAACAATCAATTGAGATAACTTCGGACCAGCCTGTGTCCCCCTTTTTATTGAATCATTCAAATGCAGGCCCCTTCAAATAAAAGCCAGTTGGGATTTTTTTAAATGTTACTTTACGTGCGGGTTTGTTATGTGGGTATATTTTGGATGCTGAGGTGTGGGCTTCTAGTAAACCCAGCACCCTAGTTAACATGGTACCCAATCAGTAGTCAATGGGGAATTTTTTTTTTTTTTTTTTTTGAGTCAGAGTCTCACTCTGTCACCCAGGCTGGAGTAAAGTGGCATGCTCACAGCTACTGCAGCCTCGACCTGCTGGCTCAGATAATCCTTCCGCCTCGGCCTTCCAAGTAGCTGGAACCACAGGCACACACCACCACATCCAGTTAATTTTTTAATTTATTGTAGAGATGAAATCTTGTCAAGTTGCCCAGGATGGTCTCGAACCTCTGGGATCAGGCAGTCTTCTTGCCTCTGCCTCCCAAAGTGCTGGGATTACAGGCGTGAGCCACTGTACCCAGCCAATGGGGATTTTTAAAGGCAAACTTCATTTTGAATTTTAAATAAATTAAATAATAATAATATATTTAAAATATGCTTTCGTTTTAATTACATAAACATTCACCAAGATAGCCATATCTATCATAAGTCATTAAAATTCTCCCATACATTTCAAAAAGCTAAAATTATACAAATTATATTCTCTAACTGTACAAATTAAGCTAACAAGAAATAGAAAGATTTCTAGAAAACCTGAAAATATGTAAAGATGAAGAAACAGGCTGGGTACAGTGACTCACACCTATAATCCCAGAACTTTGGGAGGCCATGGCAGGAGGAATACTTGAGCCTAGAAGGTTGAGATCAGCCTGGGCAACATGAGACTTCATCTCTACAAAAACAAAAAAAATTTTAGTCTGGGCGCAGTGGCTCACACCTGTAATCCCAGCATTTTGGGAGGTGGAGGTGAGAGGATTGCCTGAGCCCACGGGTTTGAGACCAGCCTGGGCAAACTGGTGAGACCTTGTCTCTACAATAACTTTTTAAAGCCGGGCTCGGTGGCTCAGCCTGTAATCCTGCACCTTTGGGAGGCTGAGGTGAGTGGATTGCCTGAGCCCGCGGGTTCGAGACCCGCCTGGGCAGGGGAGACCTCATCTCTACAGTAAATCAAAAAATTAGCCGGGCATGGTAGCGCACGCCTGTAGTTCCGGCTACTTGGAAGGCTGAGGCGGAAGGATCGCCGGAGCCCAGCAGGTCGAGGCTGTGGTGGCCGGGAGCGGCCACTGCACTCCAGTCTGGGTGACAAAGTGAGACTCCAACTCAAAATAAATAAATAAATTTTTAAAAATTAGCCGGACGTGGTGGCGTGTGTCTGTGGTTTCCACTACTTGGAAGGCTGAGGCAGAAGGGTCGCTTGAACCCAGCAGGAGGAGGCTGCAGTGGCCGTAAGCATGCCACTGCACTGCAGTGTGGGCAACAGAGTGAGACTCTGGCTCAAAAGAAAAAAGAAAGTATGTGTGTGTGTGTGTGTGTGTGTGTGTGTGTAATCTATATATGTGTATATATATTTATATATAAATATATACTTACCAGGTGTGATGGCATGCATTTGAAGTCCCAGCTACTCAGGAGGCGAGTCAGGAGTATCACTTGAGCCCAGGAAGTCGAGGCTGCAGTAAATCATGATTGTGCCACTGCACTCCAGCTTGGGCAACAGAATGAGACCGACACTCAAAAAAAAAAAAAGAAAGAAACATGCACCTAAATAGCTGCTTTTTATAAAGTAAATCACAAAAACAATTAGAAAATATTTTCTTGTTTTTCAAAACAATAATAATGATAGTATGTGATAATTTCTAAACACTTGATGTACATTAACTCATTCAATCCTCACAGGAACCTGTAAGGTGAGTGCTAATATTCCCATTTTAGAGATGAAGAAACTGACGCACAGAGAAGCTAAGTAACTTGCCAAAGGTCTTATCAACAGTGGGTGACTGAGTCAGGATTCAAGCCCAGGCCCCTGCTCCCGAGTCTGTAATCTTTCCCACCTGCTGTCCTGCCTCTCAAACGCCAAACAACCTAACACGCTGCTGCAGCTCCTGGCAATCTCATTTTGGAAGTGTTTTTTTCTAGCGCAGAGCAGAGCTGTGACCTGGATACCTGTGGCCCCGCTACAAACACCTGTGCCATAAAAAAACCATTATCAGTTCATATTTGTTGAATACCTACTAGTATTTACCCAGTGCCAGGCATCCTTAACACCCACCAAATCCCTCTGACATAGGGGTATTGTTATCCCCACTTTGTAAATATGGAACCAGGGCTCAGACACTGACCCAGGATTGCCCAGCAAGGAGCTGGCTGAACAGACATCAACTCCAGGTGATCTGAAATCAGTCTTCCCTCCCAGTAACACTTTCATGGGGCCTCTCCCTCAAGGGAGTCATTCAGCTTTCCTTTCAGTTCTTTCTTTTTTTTTTTTAATTTCACTTATTTATTTAGAGACAGAATCTGCTCTGTCGCCCAGGCTGAAGTGCAGGAGTATGATCATAGCTCATGGCAGCCTCAAATTCCTGATCACAAGCAGTCCTCCTACCTCAGTGTCCTGAGTAGCTGGGACTATAGGCATGCATCATTATACTTGGCTCCTTTTAACATGTTTTTAGAGATGGGGTCTTGCTATGTTGCCCATCTGGTTTTAAACTTGTGGCCTCAAATGATTCTCCTACCTCAGCCTCCCAAAGTCCTGGGATGACAGGGATGAGCTAGCTCATTCAGCCTCAGTTTCCTCATCTGTCAAGAGGGACTAATAAAATAACTAATAACCTACATACAATTGTGTAGATGACACAGAATTCCCTGGTGCACACTCTTGTTTGAATCTCACTGCAACCCTCTCAAAGCAAAACAGCACTTCTTCCAACCAGACTTTCTCTTGAGCTCTTTTGGGTATAATCCCTGCATTTCCAGAAGGTACTTTCTTTCATGGCTGGCCACCCCCCTGCCTTCCACACTACCACTAGTGAGCATGATAGGATGACCAAGAAAAACAATCATATTCGCACGAGGAATGTTCATCCCTCTTCCACACAGATTAAGACTGACCAGAAAAAACATAATGTCACCCCAGCAATCAGAGGTGAGAAGGGACTTCAACCAGAAGGGCTTGTTGGCATTGTGAAGGCCCTGGAAGGAAGTAGGCATGACTGCCCCTACAAGACTGGTGGGAGCCCACACAGAGGAGGGGTAACTGCCCTGGCCACCAGCACAGGGTAAAGGATGCCTGCCCCAACCCAGCTGCCTTCAGGTAGTCTGGAGGTGGCACTGAAGTTGGCATATGGCTGGCCAAGACCATAAGGGCCCCCACACACAACTCCCACTGAAAGTTAGCAGTGAACTGTCAGAAGCTCAGAGCCCCAAACTCATCCTGTGTGTGAAGTGCTCACATCATTCTGGCAGCTTCATCCTGTGCAATCCCACAAATGAGAGAGTGCACAGGCCGGTGAGGCAATTCACACTCCAGTCGGTCCTTCTGGATGGAGAATCCAGTCACATGATACCAAAAGGGTCCATAGATATGAACTCAGGAGCTCCTCAGGGGTTATGGTCAACCCCATGTGAGGAATAGATGGTGCCCCAAAGTGGAGAAATGGGAAAAGGGTGAGGAGGCTGCATTTTGAGTCTTGGTCAAGGCTCAGGGTCATCCGCCCACATAGCATTGTCAGCTCCAGCTGATCTCAGGCACCAAACAGAAAAATTGTGAAGAAGGCAGTCCAAAGCGTAGGACCTCTGAGGCCTGGAGACTGGACCAGGGTCCCATTTGTCTGGTCTAAGGGCAGTACTGCCAGAAATACACCTACTTTTTGCTCTTGAGGCTGGAAAAGTCACATACTGGACTTGTTTTCCCAGCCTCTCTTGCAGCTAGCCTTGGCCAGGTGACTCAGTTCTAACCAGTGAGATGTAAGGGAAAGTTTACCAGATAGAGAGTAGCTGTTTAAGAAGATTTTCCTTCCTGATGTGAAGGAAAACCTCTTTTGTAGCCCAGTCTACTTTATCTCCTCCTTGAATATGCTTTTATGAAGATAAGATGCCCAGAGTTGTGGCAACCATTTTGCAACCACAAGGCAACAAGCCTAAGATAAAGAGTCAAACGGCAGCCGGGCTCGGTGGCTCAGCCTGTGATCCCATGCCTTGGGAGGCTGAGGTGAGTGAATTGCCTGAGCCCACGGGTTCGAGACCCACCTGGGCAACTTGGTGAGACCTCATCTCTACAATAAATCAAAATGAGCCGAGCGTGGTAATGCATGCCTGTAGTTCCAGCTACTTGCAAGGCTGAGGCAGAAGGATCGCCGGAGCCCAGCAGGTTGAGGCTGTGGTGGCCGGGAGTGACCACTGCACTCCAGTCTGGGTGACAGAATGAGACTCCAGCTCAAAAAAAAAAAAAAACAAACAAAAAAGTCAAATGGCCTAGGATGGGAGGATAGAAAGAAAGAGCCTGAGTCCTTTTGCCATCATTAAGCATCATGTCCTGGGACTGCCAGCGTCAAGACTATTCCCATCAGGTAATTCAATGTCTTTTCTCTGGGAGCTACTATAGCTGGTTATTCTTATCCTTGCAGCTGGGAAGCACTTCTACCAAATATAGGCTAAAATCATCCAAGTCCAGCTGAAGGTGGGCTAGATGCTGAGTCCTGTATGAGGTGCCCAACATGCAAAAATAGAATCTCTTTTCTAAAGAAGTTTCCAGTCAAATAATGAGATGAATATGCAAACAGATGTGACTTCTGTGTGATGCCTGGTAACACCTGAAAGGGCACAAAGGTTGGGATGATGTCCTAAAGAATCCAATCGTAGTTAGACAACTATGATCACAGATGTAAATTCATGGATGGTAGAAAACAGTTCATTACTTTTTTCATGCAGCTGCCTTTTAATTCTGAGAGATTCAGTGACAGTTGGGACTCCCATGGTTTCTTCTTTCTCAGATCTTCTTTTGTCTCTGAGCCTCCCTTCCATGCACTCCTCAGTTGCTGCCCTCATCTCCAGGCTCCAGGTGTGGCCTCCATCTTGGTGATTGCCGTTTGCGAGGTCATGATCATGATCCTCAGCATTTCTAATTCCATCCTGGAAGAGATCCTTGTAGTTGATAGAGTTCGTTTGTTTGTTTGTTTTTGTTTCTTCGAGACTGGGTCTCGCTATGTTGCACAGGCTGATCTTAAACTCCTGGACTCAAGTGATCCTCCCCCGCTCAGCGTCCCCAAGTACTGGGATTACAGACCTGAGCCACTATGCATGATTTGTAGTTGGTAGATTTTTAGTTCTTCTTAGGATTAAACTTAGTTTTAAAAATTTCTTTCCTAGCGAAGCAGATACTAGTTAAACAAAGCTCTTTGCTGCTAAATATTGACTTCTCTTAGAGCACCGTGTCAATAGGTTGTTGTGCTCTAAGCTTCTCTTTCTATCGGGGGGAAAAATGGAAGACTCAAAACAGGCAAAAGGTACAAAAGACAATGTTCTCCACTAAGATAATTGCAAAAAAGGGGATCTTAGGCCAAGTGCAGGGGCTCACACCTGTAATTCCAGCATTTTGGGAGGCCAAGGTGGGAGGATCACTTGAGCCCAGGAGTTCAAGAACAGCCTGAGCAGCATACAGAGACTTCCATCTCAATAAAAATAAAATAAAATAAAAAGAGGGTCTGGCGTTACAAAACACAGGGAAACATAAGAGAAGGGACACCTTTGCTGGCTAGGGGGAGTCAGGGGATTCTTCACAAAGAAGTAACATTTGTGTTCGAATCTCAAGGCCAAATTAGGAATGTGTTGGGACACTTGGGTGCAAGTGACAGAAACTCAACTCAAACCAGTTTGGAAAAAAGAGACTTAATTGTAAGAATCCCAGAACCTCTCTCACAAAATAAGAGAAAAATTGAAAAACTAAAAATAGGAAGGGCAAGGAATTAGCTGTCTGTAGCACCAACAAAGTAGAGAATCTCTGCTTTGCTTTGCCTCACTTTCTCTCTGCCTCTTAAAACAGAAAGAGTGATTTTAATTTCTGCTCCCGGTAGGGAATTCTCTGGAACTCTGGCTGGTTCACCTTGGTTAGGTTGCCCTCACGTAGGCCAATTAGCTGTGGTCTGGGATGGAGAGTCATGTGAGAACTTGTCAGTCTCTACTAGAATCACATGACTGACAGCAGTGGAGGAAGATCCTTTAGAAGACAGGCAGGAGTTTCCAGAGGAATGCTGTTACGGTTGTTGTGTTGTTGTCATTGTTGTGGTGTATATGGCTACAGGCAGATAAATAAAACTAAGCAGAGGAGGGAAATGGAAGATGATACGGTTGGCTGGGTAGTTGACACATAGCATACTAGGTAGAGGGAAGACTATGTTCAAAGGCACAGACACATGGTGACGCGTGGTAGCATCTGGGAACTACAAAAGGATGGCCACACCTGGTCAAGGAGGCTCTTGTATCCCATCATAAGGAACTAAGATTTTTTTCCCCTCTTTTGATAGCCAAGAGAGAGATGGGTCAGAGTTGGTTTACAAGTATGATACCCAGGATGAACTGATCTCACTTGGTATAGGAGCTGCTTCTAAGTGGTATGCAAAAGGGGAATTAAGTTTTGTTGGCTCGTGTAGTGAAAGGTTGATTCTTTTTTCACTTCTCTTTCAGTCTTTGATTAAGCCAAGGAGAAACCATCAGTCTGGTGCCGGTAGGGCTTTAATACTCTCCAAGGCTGGCAATTTCCTTTTTTTATCAAATAAGGAGCAGGGTCTCAAACTCAGAACCTTCAACAACCAACAATATCCAGCCAAGATGAAAGAAAGTCGTTTGTTTCCATTGTCTAATTTTTATGGTTAATGCTTTACCTATGGCAAGTGATACTGGTTTGTCACTGATGATAATTATATAAAAAATCTTTTTCAATAAAATAGAGCAAAAGGAAAGCCAATTTAAAGAAATAAGTACAGAATAGTGCAGATGACACATAGATAAGGTAAGAATGCTGATGATGGGACATAAATGACTGAGATCTGGGATACGCTGGATTAGAAGAGAATAAGATTAAACACAAGAGACCAGTAAAGAGGATACTACAATAGTGCAGGTGACAGATTTTAAACACCTTAAGACCAGAGAGGCTTATCTTCTATTACTCTTATTTTTCTATCAGGAAAAAGCCTTGAGAGCAACCAGAATGACTATCCAGTTAGTACTCTCATCGGCAATGCAAAATACTGTCACAGATACTGAGCTAGACCTTGGCTGGAGTACAGTGGCACACTCATGGCTGCAACTACAGGCGTACGCTACCACACCCAGCTAATTTTTTTTTTTTTTTAGTTGGAGTCTCACTCTGTCGCCCAGACTGGAGTGCAGTGGCCGCTCCCGGCCACCACAGCCTCAACCTGCTGGGCTCCGGCGATCCTTCCGCCTCAGCCTTCCGAGTAGCTGGAATTACAGGCGCGCGCTACCACGCCCGGCTGATTTTGTGATTTTATTGTTGAGATGAGGTCTCGCTGCCCAGGCGGGTCTCGAACCCGCAGTCTCAGGTAATTTTTTTTTTTTTTTGAGTTGGAGTCTCACTCTGTCACCCAAACGGGAGTGCAGTGGACGCTCCCAGCCACCGCAGCCTCGACCTGTTGGGCTCCGGTGATCCTTTCCCCTCAGCCTTCCAAGTAGCTGGAACTACAGGCGCGCGCTACCACGCCCGGCGAATTTTTTATTTATTGTAGAGATAAGGTTTCGTCAAGTTACCCAGGTGGGTCTCGAACCCGTGGGCTCAGGCAATCCACTCACTTCAGTCTCCCAAAGGTGCGGGATTACAGGCTGAGCCACCGAGCTCGGCTCCCAGCCACTGCAGCCTCGACCTGCTGGGCTCCGGCGATCCTTTCCGCCTCAACCTTCCAAGTAGCTGGAACTACAGGTGCGCACTACCATGCCCGGCTAATATTTGATATATTATAGAGATGAGGTCTCACCAAGTTGCCCAGGCGGGTCTCAAATCCACGAGCTCAGGCAATCCACTCACCTCGGCCTCCCAAAGCGCTGGGATTACAGGCTGAACCACCGAACCCGGCGTTAATTTTTTGATTTATTGTAGAGATGAGGTTTCACCAAGTTGCCCATACTGGTCTGGAGCCCCTGAGTTCAGGCAATTCTCTCACTTCAGCTTCCCAAAGTGCAGGGATTACAGGCTTGAGCCACCATGCCCGGCCTCTTTCAAACTTTGAGTCTAAAAACTTCTGAAAATCTACTTCAAATCCAATTTGGAAAAATGAACAGTATACATAAACTAAATTTTTAAAGGAAAAAAACCCCTATTTCTCATTCTTCAAAGTCCTCAGCTTCAAACATCACCACCTCTCAGGAGCCTCCTCTGATTTTTTTCTGTTTGCTCAACTGCTCCTTGCCTTGTGCTTCTGGTAAATCTTACTACACGTCTAAGAAAAGCTGTGGTAGGATGGTTTCTTTGTGTCTCTCCTCACCAGCCTCTACGTTGCCCAGCGACTCTTTCATTCTTTTTATCTACAGTCTGTAGGATTGTTCTGGCATAAAATAGACATGAACTCCACAAACGTTTCTATAACAAATGAATCTTGTTATGGAGATGCCACATTGTGGAAGGACACTTAGAGAGTCATTACAATCTATATTATTGATTTCAAGTTCAATGAAAATTCACAGAAGAGAAAGATCAACATGAACTAGAATATCGTGTATTGAAGGAGTTAAGGATGTCACAGGGCCTGAGTTGAAAACAGGAAGTCTAAATAAAGATTCTTCAACACCACTTCAGCATCTTACTAGTAAGAAAGGAAGAGGGAGGGAGGGAGGGAGAGAGAGACAGACAGACAGACATTGAGTGAGGGGTAGGAAGGAAAGAACAAGGTCCTGGTAAGAGATTTCTCTTGTCCCTTTTTCCTTCCCCCCATCTCTTTCCTTTCCCTCGTGTCATGACCAATCCTTTGGAATTCGGCTGTCGTTGTCTACAATCCTTTCTATTCCTAGCATGTTCCCACAAAAAGCCTGGCCCTTCACACTGCAGAATGGGAGCACCTTGACATAAAGACAAAACTAAACCCTGTATTGTGGACTGAAGTTCATTAAGAGTTCATGGAAAAGAGAAGGGAGTCATGAGATCTTATTGAAGGATTTCTAGTGGGTACAGGGTTGAGCTGAGCTGTGGGACAATAAGGACATGTACTCTCCCACACCCATGCTCCTGGGAATTTTCCAAACTGCCAGTTTAAATGGCTCTAGTCCTGTAAAGTTGCCATGTTGGTAGCCTCCAGCCATATGTGATTATTTAAATTTCAACACAATTTAAAATTCAGTTTCTTCAAATTGCACTAAACACATTTCAAGTGTCCAACAGCCACACATGCCTAGAGGCTTCCATAAGGAATAACTCAGATAAAAAACATTATTATCATCAAAGAATGTTCAATTGGGCAACATAGATGTAAGAGAAAATGCTCTCTGTGCTGTCGAAGGTGGGAGCCATATTTAACTGCTTTTCACAGTTTTACACTTCTAACTATCATACCTTAGGATTTAACTAACATTTCCCTCACAGAATGTACACATATGAGACCTGATAATTAGGTTCGCAGACCATCCTAGAAAAAAGTGCTACATACCTCCTTGCTGATTATCACTATGGTCACCTTCAAAGTACTCCCCTTGGGAAGCTATGCACCAACGCCAGCGTCAAGTCCACCCGTCAAAGCAATTTTGGAACTCTTTTTCTGGAATAACTATCAGAGCTGTGGTTATTTGTTGAGGTCTGACAATGACAATTAAGTTCATAAGTCATCATGTGCTTACGTTGGCAGCACTGTACATATAACTGCATAGGAACACCCTCCCTACTCATCTGATCTGGTCCCCAGTGACTTTTTTCTTTACCTGAAGATAAAGGAAATATTGAAAGGAAGACATTTGGTGACATTCAGGACATCAAGGGTAATGTGACGACAGCTCTGATGGCCATTCCAGAAAGAGTTCCAACATAGATTTGACGGGTAGACTAGGCACTGGCATTGGCGCATAGCTACCCAAGGGGAGTACTTCAAAGGTGCCCACAGCGATATTCAGCAATGAGGTATGTAGCACTTTTCCTAGGATGAGCTAGCGTTATCTCATAGTGAACTTTCTAAAATAGTTCAGTGGTTTTTAGTATATTCACAAAGCTGTATAACCAAAACCACTGTCTAATGACAGACCACTTTTACCCCTCCCCTAAATAAACTTCTACTCATTAAGCAGTCGGCATTTCCTTTTCCCATTCCCCCGTTAGCTGGCAACCATTAATATGCTTTCTGACTCTATGGATTTGCCTATTCTGAATATTTTATATAAATTGAATCATACAATATGTGGCCTTTTGTTTCCGACTTATTTTACTTAGCATAATGTTTTTAACAGTTATCCATATAGGCTGGGCTCACGACTGTAATCCCGGCACTTTGGGAGTCCGAGGCAGGAGAACTGCTTGAGCCCAGGGGTTTGAGACTAGCATGGGCAACATAGCGAGATCTCGTCTCTACAAAAAAATCTATGCATGGTATCATAGCTGTAGTCCCAGCTACTTAAGGAGGCTGAGGCGGAAGGAACACTTGAGTCCAGGAGTTCAAAGCTTCAGTGAGCTGTGACTGTGACACTGCTTTCCAGCCTGGGCAACAGAGTGAAATGCCAACTCAAAAAAAAAAAAAGAGTTATCAGTAGTTCATTTGTTTTTATGGCCAAATAGTATTCCATTAGATGGATATATATGGATATATGGATATATATATATATATGGATATATAGTAAGTCCTCAATGTTGTTAATAGATTCTTGAAACAGCACCCATATATATATATATATATGGATATATATATATGGATATATATATATATATGGATATATAGTAAGTCCTCAATGTTGTTAATAGATTCTTGAAACAGCACCCTTAAGTGAAACAATGTAAAACAAAATCAACTTCCTCATAAACTAATGATATAACTGAGAACTAAGTTCCTACAGCATATTTCTGGTCACAAAAATATCACCAAAATTCTAAATAAAGACCAAAATACCTTATATTAGACACCAAAATAAGCATGAGGTATCTACACATTTAAGAAAGATTAATAAAAACAAGTAAGAGAATTACTTAGTCAATTATTCCAGCTCAGAGTCTCGGGGGGTCAGAGCCTGTTCTGGCAACTTAGGGTGAAGGTGGGAACCAGCCCTGGACAGGATGTCACCCCGTCACAGGACACACTCACACTCACACACACACACTCATACTGGGACAATTTAAACATGCCAGTGAATTTAATTCATGTTTCTTTGGACTGGAGAAATCCCATGCAGACATGAACAGAACACACAAAACCCTCCCAAACAGGGGCTCTGACAGGGAGTTGATTTTTTTTTTTTTTCCTCATCAACGTCAAAACAAAATAACATTATGGAGTGTCTGCTGTGCTACATTTTGTTTATCTTTCATTAGTTGATGGGCATCTGGGTTGTTTCTGCTTGTCAGCTATTCTAATGATGTTACAAACATTCACATACAGGTTGCTGTAGGGGCATAGGTTTTTCAGTTCTCTCAGGTATAAATCAAGGAATGGAATGACTGGGTCACGTGGCAACTCTCTGTTTTAGCTTTTTGAGGAACTGCCAAGCTGTTTTCTAAACCCACTGTACCATTTCATCTTGTGTACATTTAAGAAAAAATTGCTTCATCTATTTACCTGATGGTGCCTGACATACAGAAGCTACTTATACTCACTGTTGGATTGGGCGGATGGTCACTTTGACCCACACCAAATGTCCATTTAGTCCAGAACTGAAGGATACCCTGCTGAAGACCAGGGAAGGGGTGTGGCTCTGGTCTCCTTAATACCACCTTATTAGCCTGTCAGTAATTTTAGCTGATCTATTCATGTTTATTAAGCACCTACTATGTTTCACTCACTAGGCCAGGCATTTGGGACACTGCCACATGATGTGGTATTCTGGTCGGAAAGACGGCCACGTAAGCAGGTCACTAGAATGCTGTCGCTTAGTGCTGTCATGGGAATATAATACCAACATGAGGCTCACAACCTCTGTCTGGGAGCGTTAGTGAAGACCTCACAGAGGAAGGGATATTTTAGGTTGTCTTCAGCATTAAGTAGGAATCTCCAGAGAAGATAGGTGATGCAAGAGGCAGATCTAAAAAAAAAAAAAGCCAGATGAGACGGTGATAAACCACTACATATGAAGTTCCTGCCCACAAGAAGATTCCAGGGTGGTTGAGGTGGGATCTTGATTCTTCTTTCATTTGTCATTCATTCTCCGGCTGTCTTTTTTTTTTTTTTGAGTCAGAGTCTCACTCTGTCGCCCAGGCTGGAGTGCAGCAGCAATGCTCACAGCCACCACAGCCTTGACCTGCTGGGCTCAAGTAACTTCAGCCTTCCAAGTAACTGAAACTTGCCACCATACCTGGCTACTGTAGATATGAGGTCTCGCCAAGTTGCCCTGACTGGTCTCAAACCTGTGGGCTCAGGCAGTCCTCTCACCTCGGACTCCCAAAGTGCTGAGATTATAGGCGTAAGCCACCAGCCCAGCCTGGGTGTTGCTTTTCTGTCACCTGCCATCCTTGGACTGAGTTCAGTGCAGCATGACCAGGGTTGAGTAGTTTGACAGACTTCTCTGGCTGAAAGAGTTCTTCTTTGGAATGATAGCATGACCAATTAACATGGATCTAAGTTCTGCTTTGACAAAAGCCACAGCTGTGGAAGGTGAGCAACTAGAATTATGGACTGACCTCTCCGCGTGCTTCTTTCTGACGTCTGGAGAAGGATGCCCATGAAAAAACTCCTCTTATGGCGGACACCCTGTTATGCTCTGGTATTCCTGCCAAGTGAGTCTCAATCCTTACCCAGTCCACGTTTTCAATATGAAGTAAATCAACTGCTTGCCCATTGATATAAACTAGAGAAAACGGAGTTAATTTTCTCCTGGGGCATTGGGTTCCTCAAAGTAAATGACTTCAAGCTCACCCTAGGGGAAGAGTCAAGACTGTTCGGACTGGGTCTAACTGGTTTTCCTTTCAGGTCTTTACTTCTCTACCAAGTCAAAGTTCTCACTCAAAGGTAGAGAAAGTACCTGGGGAAAGTACCTTCCCCTAGGGGAAAATACCTGTAGAAAAATGGTTACAAACTTGCTTTCAAGGTAGTAGAACAGTCAAAACCAGTGGTCCTAAAATATAAGCTGCGTTATTTACTTCTACTCATCACCTATTTGGGTGTTCAGACGGAGTGTTTTGTGAGTGGTGGGACAAAGATCTGGTGGCACCCAGGTTTACTGTGGTTGTTTTTATTTTTTTAAATGCAGGGCAGGTGGGCAGAAATGTGAAAAGGACCAAAGGACTATGGAAGAAGAGATGGAGGATGGAAAAATTACGACTCCCCATGCTGTCTTTCAAATGAAAATCTCTCCAGACTCAGAACTGATGTCACTTGTCCACATGTTTCATGGGGCCTATAGACATCCTTATGATAGCCTTTCCCTGTATTTCGAATTAATATATGTAAAGCTCTTCAAACAGTGCCTAGTAAATAAAAACGTTATTTATTTTACCAGATAACAACCATAAATACGTTAGGGCCATTATTATTATTAATCAGTCTCACCTCCCCAGCTAGGGATTAAGTTCCTTATACATGAAGATCTCACTATATTTCTCTTTTTCTCCTTACAACACCTAGAAGGAGTTCCTAATAATTTGTTTACCTGAATAGGACCTTGGACAAGTCGTTGCCCCTTTGAGAGCAAAGGCAGGACCACTGTGAGATTGCATAGTCCAACCTGAGTTCACATAACAATTTAGCGCCCACTGTTTACAAGCCACTGTCCGGAGCCTACTCCTTTTGTGTAGTAATTAGTATTTTTATTTTTTATTTTATTTTATTTTTTGAGTTGGAGTCTCACTCTGTTGCCCAGACTGGAGTGCAGTGGCCGCTCCCGGCCACCGCAGCCTCGACCTGCTGGGCTCCGGCGATCCTTCCGCCTCAGCCTTCCGAGTAGCTGGAACTACAGGCGCGCGCTACCACGCCCGGATGTTTTTTTTCTTTGATTTATTGTAGAGATGCGGTCTCGCCAAGTTGCCCAGGCGGGTCTCGAACCCGAGGGCTTAGGCAATCCACTCACCTCAGCCTCCCAAAGCGCGGGATTACAGGCTGAGCCTCCGAGCCCGGCTGCGATTAGTATTTTTAAATGAACATTAAGTCAGAGCGTCCTGTAGGAGTGAGGCCAGGGGAGCAATGACCCCCGCGCCTCGGTGGGACCCATCGACCAGCCCTCAGGGCGCGGGTGGACCTCCAAGGCGCTCCCTATGCCCTGCCGCTCCTGTTTTCCTCAAACCAACGCTCTCCGCTTTGCCTCGTGCCGAGACGGCCGTCCCCACCTAGCGCAGAAGGCTTAGGATCCGCCTTTCCACGTCCGGATCCGAG
>NW_007260604.1:20235-36541 GCF_000164805.1 Carlito syrichta
CTGAGCCGCTGGGAGGCGCGGCATCACCAACCGCTAGCGCCCCGGGGTGGGAAAGGCTGAGGCGAGTCTGCCCTAGGCTGGTGGGGTGGGGGAGGACACCTACGACCCCCGCACCCGTACTCGGACGCTTCTTCCTGGCGGGTGTCTTATTCCGAGGTCCGGGTGGCCCAGGATGGCCTCACGGGTCCGAGTGGGGAGAGGCGACAACAGGTGTCCCTGGGGACGGTGCTCTCTGCCCACCCCCGTCCGCTCCCCCAGGTCTGGAATCCCAGCCTTGGCGTGGGTGGCGGGGGACAGGACCCCAGCCCGGCCTCTCAGGCGCTGCGCCCGCTGGACAGCGCCCAGGGGCGGCCTGGACCCTGGGCTTTGGATGGAGTTTCCTGCGCGCGTTGCCAAGCCGTTTGCCGGACACCCGCCTCTCGCTGGGATGGAGAGAGTTGGAGATGAGAGAGCGTGTGTGCGCGGTGTGTGTGTGAGCTTGTGTGTGCGCGTGCTGGTGCAGCCCCTGCTGGAAGGAGCTGCCTGAGGGCTGTGAGTAAATCATTAACGGTGCTTCTGTGCAGCTCCTGGCCTCTGCCCGCACCGCCCTCCCCACCTCCATCCCCAGACTGGTCCTTGTGCTCTCTGTGCCTCTCTCTCCAGATCTGCAAGGTGATGATGACTGCACTGGCCTGGTAGCGTTGTTCTGAGGATTATGTGAGCCAGTGCCTGAAAAAACACCGAGCACAGCGCTAAGTCCTCAATAAATGCTGGCTCGTATTATGTATTATACGGAATGGATGGTCTTTTTAAAAGAGTAAATCAGACGTGTCCAAACTGGCCCAGCAACCATTCGGAGCTGTGAACAGCTTTCAGGCCTGAAGGGGAAAAAATGATATTCTTAATGTCGCTTGCTGATGTTGTGTTTAGTCCTTTGGGGTGGGGGAACGAAAACGGATCTTTTGGAATGGTGAGAGAGATAAGTAGATTCCAACGAGTAACTGAGAAAAGTTTGTAACCCTTGAAAAAAAATTAGTGTGAGTGTTGTGTGAAAAGAATATCATGGTACTTTGTTGAAGTTCATCTTTCATTAGTATGGCTAATTTTGGAGGAGATATTTAAAGGTTTTTGTATTTTTACTCCTCCCTTAAACAAACAAGAAAAAGTAAAAAACAGGGAGAGAGAGGGAGGGAAGGAGGGGGAGAGAGAGAGACCTCAACCAAACAACACAATGCCAGCAGCTCATAGAAACGTAAAATTGCAGTTGCTTTTAGGTGGGTTGTTGTTGTTGTTGTTGTTTTGTTTTTGTTTTTTGAGTTGGAGTCTCACTCTGTCACCCAGGCCACTGTAGCCTCGACCTGCTGGACTCAGGTGATCCTTTGCCTCAGCCTTCCAAGTAGCTAGAACCACAGACATGCACCACTATGCCCAGCTAATTTTTTGATTTATTGTAGAGATGAGGTCTTACCATGTTGCTCAGGCAACCCTCTCACCTCTGCCTCCCAAAGTGCTGGGATTACAGGCGTGAGCCACCATGCCCATTGCCTTTTTCCTCCATGCCTGGCTTGGATGATCTGGTTCAGTTATTTACCCCTGTGTCAGTTTCCTTTCCTTGTTTAATCCAAAGAGTCAAATAAAAATTTGTTTCCAGTCCTTTTTCTTATTAAAACTTAAAATTCCAACATGTAGCACACATACTTGGACTTCTCAACCCTCTTCTACTTGCCTTCTACCCTGTGACAAACCCCAAAGGACCTTCCCAAAGGTTCTCTAGGGTGTTGTCAGTGGGATCTGCCTATCTACCTATCTTGTCACCCATACTGTCCCCGTAGCCTGGGATTTGAGGGAAAGTATGCAGACAAAATGCCCTGGTTCTTCTAGGGTCTTCAGTGCTTTTGCTAGGAGGCTTAGAATAAATACATCCACTTAAAGAAAGTGATTATCTTCTCAGGAGGTAAGAAACCCACTACCAGGTGCAAATCTTTCAAGTCTCAAATTAGTGTGGAAGGCCTTTCAGTTGTTGATAAGGAGACCTTTATTCTCTCCAGTGGAGTGGGAGGATTTGAAAGCTTGCTGCTGGGGAAGGCAGAGAGGCCACAAGGCTGGCCAGAGACTGCTGAGTTCAAAGCCATACCCCCACCTGGTGAGAGCCCTGACTGTGGCTGACACTAGGAAACTTGGACCAGTTGCTTCACTTTTCTGAGCCAGTCTTCTGCTCTGTAAAAATGAGGAGTTGAATTTTAAGTTTTATTGTTGTTATTTTTTTAGAGAGATTGTTGTAAGGATAGTACACATGAGTGGAAAGCCCTTAGCACAGTTCCAGGACCATAGTTACAAGTCTGCAGCATCCAGAGAAGATCTTGGAGGTGAGAATGAGGCTTGGTGGAAGAGTAATGCTTGACCTGAGTGTAGAATGATGAGCACATCTCTTGTGCAGTCAGCAGGGAGGTGGGATTGGAAAGAAGGTACTGCAAAGGAAGAAGATATTTTAGACCAAGATGAACGATCAAAAGTGCTATCCTCCTAGTCAGCTTGGGCCAGGTAACAAGTAAACCCCACATCTCAGTTGTTTACAGCAACCAAGGTGTATTTTCCGTGTGTGCTGCATGTCCAGTGTAGGCCAGTTGTTCTCGTCTGTCATCATTTTGGGACCCACAGATGCTTAAAGGAAACAGCCTGTCTCTGGAACAATGTTGATCTTATTTATGGCAAAGGGAAAAGGAGCAAGACAGAGCAAAACCATAGCACCCAAAGTCTGCTTAGAGGTTGCAACTAACACATCAGCTCTCATGTGGTTGGCCAAAGTGAGTCGTGTGGCCAAGTGTGGCCATTGGGTTGGAGCAGTAGAAGCCTCCTGCAGGCAGCGATATGTGACGGCGCAGAAGGAAACAAGGTCAGGAGGTGACACAGAGGCAGAGGATGAAGAGCCCTGGGTTGTGTGCCAGGGGTTAGGGACTTTACCCTATGGACAGGGAGCAGTCACTGAAGGGTGTTGCATTGGAGTCTGACAGGGCTGAGTTCATCTCTCTAGTGGCAAGAAGACTGAAACAAGTGAACTGAAAACCAGGAGATGACGAGGACCTTCCATCTCTCGCTGTATCATCTGACTTCACATTCCACTGCTGGAAATGGGCTTACTTGACTTGCCCTCGTCATACATTCCCTCCCAAAATGGACATGTGCCCTCATCTCGAAGTCATTATTTCATAATATTAGTATCATCTAAAGCAGTGGTTCTCAAACTTCAGTGTACATCCGAATCTCCTGGAGGGCTTGAGAAAACACAGATTGCTGGACCCCACTTCCTGAGTTTCCGAATCAGTCAGTCTGGGGTGGGGCCCGAGAATGAGCAGTTTTGACAGTGCTCGGGTAGTACTGATGCAAAGACCACACATTGAAAACTACTGAACTGAAGAGAGGAATTAAGATGTGGTTGAGGAAAAGACCTGAATGGAGGGGCCCAGTGGAAGGAAGGAAAGGCCTGAAAACTCTCATTCACCATGTGGCAGCTTTGCTGAGGACTGACCCTGGCCATGAGCCATGGGTTCTATAAGAGTCACTGAACAAGTCGCAGTGGCTCACGCCTATAATCCTAGCACTTTGAGAGGCTGAGGCAGGAGGATGGCTTGAGGCCAGGAGTGAGACCAGCCTGGTCAACATAGCAAGGCTCTGTCTCTACAAAAAAATTCATGTCTCTACAAAAAAAGATCATGTCTCTACAAAAAAAACTGAGTATGGGGGCACATGCCTCTAGTCTCAGCTATTTGGGAGGCAAAGGTGGGAGGATTGCTTAAGCTCAGGAGTTTCAGGCTGTAGAGCTGTGATCACGCGACTGCACTCCAGCCTGGGTGGCAAAGGGAAACCCTGTCTCAAAAATAAAATTAAAAAAAGTAACTGGGACTCTAGGTGTCTTATTAAGCTACAGATGCAAATCTCATAGTGAGGAAATGAACACAGCTCAGACAATTGTTGCCTTGTCCTCTCCCTATGTGGATCTGCCCAGACTCCCCATCCTGTCATTGAGCGCACACCCTTTTATCTGGCTTCGGACCTCTCACTCCATCCTGTCAATGTATTCTAATCCTGATCCATCACACTTCTTGTCATTCCAGCTGTAATTTCTTTTGGAGCTGAACTTACTCACTGGGTGGACATTTGGCTGCATTTTAATATAGTCACAACAAGAAATTGCTTGCTTCACTTGAGGTCACCTTCATAAATAAACAGCTGTGCCATGTGGTCATGCAAATTGAGATAACCCCCAAGATAAATAACCCCCTGAGAACCCAAGATCGCCCATGGTTTGGCTTATACTAATAGGTGAAGCAAGTCGCTACAATTCCCCTAACTGTGACTCATCACTCCTGTAATGATGGAGCATTCCAAAAGTGGACGTAAAGGAGAAAATATGTTGGGGTGTACCACATGACATGGGAAATAAAACAGTGAGAGCGTCTTTCCTTTTTACTATATTTTTCTCAGTTGTGGACAGGGCATAAATTTGAACTCTGCCTAGGGGTCCTGGTAATCAGTGGTTTGCCCACAGTGACAGATAGAAATACCAGCCAGGATCAAGTGCTGACTAGCAGGTTAGAATATTTGTCTCTCAAGGTAGGATGAGTATAAAATGGTCCATTGGGGTATGGATAGAAAATTTTAGAAACCTTATGCATATTAAATTTGCATAAAATAGCTATGATGGTGAGTCCAAGCTATAAAATAAAGTGAGTGAGATTTGAAAAGACCTTTGACCCAGGGGAGACCTGTGGCCAGCTGTTTCATTCTCCCAGTAATTTTGGAAAGCCAGCTGTTTCTCCTCCTCCTGCAGGCCTGGTGTTAGTGCTGGCTTTCCTTGGTCTACTCCACAGTGAGCTACAGCAGTTCCCTCCATCTATAGTCCCTCCATCTATAGTTCCCTCCATCTCTGGTTTCCAGGAAACAGCCTAAAGTTTCAAAAGATGCCTCAAACAAAACCCTAGACAGAAGCGTGACAGCTGGTGAGAGGGGACACTTGAACTAGCTAGGAGGGATTCAAAATGCTGAAGGTGCTACTGTCTCCATTGGATAATATTTATCCAGCAATTTGATATTTAAGAACTGTAAGTATCAAATCACTAGGTAAATAGTATCTTCTGTATATGTTTCTATTGAATCAGTGCTATCATATGTATCATATATGGGGGAACCCCAAAAAACCTAGAATTTATAAAAAATTGTGTATTTATTCTGACATATTTAAACTTCAGTCACCTTCAAGGTAATTTCCATTTGATGCAATACACGTATTGAGATGCTTTTTCGACTGTGCGAAACAGTTTTGGAACTTGTCAATGTCAATGCCTTTTAGTGCTTCTTTCATTTTTTGTTTCACCTCTTTCACATGTTTTCCCTTTGAGGACTTTTTTCATCTGTGGAAACAAAAATAAGTCACTTGGGGCAAGATTGGGTGAATAGGGAGGGTGGGACCCTGGCGTCATGCTGGTTTTTGGTCAAATGTGGCTGAACACTCAGTGCGGTATGGACAGGTATGCTCATAAGTCACCTATCATGAAGTGGGCACTTGTTGAAAGAATCTCAAAAAAAAAAAATTACTGAAGTCAAAGTCACAACAACACTAGCTGGTACACTGATGCTGATGGATTCCTAGAATACTTACCTAGTGGGGAGGAAGCCTGTACTATAAGGGGCCTGTCCTTCAAAACATAATTTCAGGTGTTTTTGTGTGTGTGCCCCACCCCCAATGTGTATTCTCATCTCTAGCAATTTCAGGAAGTAGATTTCTAATGTTATTACTATCTTTCTGAAATCCAGTAACCAAAACAGACAAAACCGTGTAAATAGGTAGTATAAGGGCAGAATTGAATACTTAAGTTCCCAGCTGGGCTCGGTGGCTCAGCCTGTAATCCCGCTCCTTGAGAGGCTGAGGTGAGTGGATTTCTTGAGCCCGCGGGTTCGAGACCCACCTGGGCAATTTGGCGAGACCTCATCTCTTCAATAAATCAAAAATCAGCTGGGTGTGGTAGCGTGCGCCTGTAGTTCCAGCTACTTGGAAGGCTGAGGCGGAAGGATCGCCGGAGCCCAGCAGGTCGAGGCTGCGGTGGCTCACTGCACTCTATTCTGGGTGACAGAGTGAGACTCCAACTCAAAAAAGAAAAGAAAACTTACGTTCCCTTGAATGTTTCATGTATTATGTACACCTGTCACCCCACCTGGTGCCCTTAAATGGCCTCACTAACTCACACAGGGTGATCAATGTCCCTTGTGATGTCTAGTCACAAGGAGGAGTGTGCAGCTGCTTTGTAGATTGCTGATGGTCCAGTAAGACTCTTGGAAGGTGTCTTCATGTGTATAGTGTTGACCATTCTCTGGGTGCAATTCCCTGTCTTCTGATACAGCCTCTATTCTGAGAGAGAAAGGTCATAATGTTTATGCAAAAATCAATGAGACCAACAGTAGGTAAATGATCATAGGGGACGTCGAGTACTATGAATTCAGACGGGAGCGCTCTCTGGGAGTTCATGGAGGAGCAATTCCACAGAGCTGAATGTAGAAGTAGAATTTAGCTAGGTCTTTAGGGAGTAGACTCAAGTGGACTGTGGCTCTGAACTGGTCCATGAGTCTGCTTCAGGTCCCCTGACCAGACTGCTGTATCTGGAGTGAAGGGAAGGCTGAGCTAGACTGAGTTCTTAAAACTTTCCTTTCTGAGGCCTAATATCTAGGATCTACAAGAAATTCAAACGCACCAAAAAGAAAAAAACAAACAGCCCCATTAAAAAGTGGGCAAAAGACATGAATACTCACTTCTCAAAAGAAGATATACGGGCAGCCAACAGACACATGAAAAAGTGCTCAGCCTCACTAATCATCAGAAAAATGCAAATCAAAACCATATCGAGATACCACCTAACCCCAGTAAGAATGGCCATCATTAATAAAACAAAAAAACATCAGATGCTGGCGATGATGCGGAGTAAAAGGAACACTTCTACATTACTGGTGGGAATGCAAACAGTGCAACCTCTTTGGAAGACAGTGTGGCAATTCCTGAAAGAACTAGAAATTGGCCTTCCATATGACCCAGGAGTCCCACTATTGGGAATATACCTGGAGGAACTCAAATCATTCTACAGAAAAGGTACCTTCACACGCATATTTGTTGCAGCTTTATTTACTATAGCAAAAACATGGAACCAACCATGCTGCCCTGAAGCTGAACTGGATAAAAAATAATGTGGTACATACACACAATAGAATATTATGCAACCATAAAGAAGGAAAAACATATGGACTTTGTAGCAACTTGGATGGATTTAGAGTCTATCATATTCAGTATGAATAGAACAGAATACCATATGTTCTCACTTATAAGCGAACCTTGAGCAATTATCATAATACTATAAGAAAGGAATTGGCAGTTGAGGGAAACTGCCAGGGGAAGGAGGGGCACACCTCATCAACAAGGGTACCTGCATAATGATCATTTGTATACCTAGCCCTTTAATGCACCCCACATCTTTAAAATAAAAAAAATTAATAATAATAAGATGGCATAAAAAAATGTTTTCCTCTCTTGACTGCCATCTGGATTATCTATTCTGGACAACTTGCTTAAACTCCTAACAAATGAAGCCATTCAGGGATTCATTAGTAGATGAATAACATTGGATCTGATGCGACCTCCTTAACATGCTTATTTTATTAATAGGAAAGCACTTTGGAGCTAAGGATGTCCAACCTCTGTATAAATAAAATCTAATCCTATCATAAACTCTGTGAAACAGGCAGACATTTGATCTCACTCCACTTCCAAAATAACCCAGAAAGGTCAAGTGACTTGTTTAAAGTCATGCAGGAATCCCCTGGCGCTTCTGCCCTAACTGACCTCCCTCCCCTGGCATTTAGTGGTGTCTAGCTCAAGTTGCTTCACAGATCTCCACAAGGATGGTAGCACTAAGAACTTATGGCTCCTGTCGTCCACTTTGGGTTTCTTCCGCTACTATTAAACCTCATGGGGGCTCTCAATGGTACCTTCATTTTACATTGGCGGTAAGATAATTACACACTTCTCTTTCTGGTTCTCATTGAAAGAAGGTGCCATTTTAGTGCTGTGGGTCTGTGCATATGCACCATCTGAATGAAATGGCATTCTTAAGCATTTTTTATGCTAAATATCAACAAGTATAGCAAGATGGTCAGTGGCTTTCAATCTGCCTGAACTTTGAAGTGAGATACCAGACCCTTACCAGTTTGATGGAATCACCCCATTGGCTGCCTTTTGAAGTTAGCTAATTGATTTTTTAAAAGGGGGGAGGGGAATGCTTTAAATAAAAACAGACTTTATTTCACTGCTTTAGAAACGGAATATATTTATCTGTCTTTCATGATGTAAGTTTTTTACAAGAGAATTATAATGCCACGGTTAAGGGAATCAGGCTGTGGTGGACTTATTCAGTTATACATTATTTAAATGTTTTCATTATGTGAACCCAGAGTGGTCAAAGATATTGCTTACTTGTGTATTTCCCCACCCTTGCCAAATATAAAATAGTAATTTTTTTCTAAATCACTCCATGTTTCTATATTTCCCTCACTTCAGATTTTGAACAGTTAAAGGGTGTGAAAAACTTTTATCATTATTGAAATTATCAGAATCACTATCAATAACTATCATTCATGAGTCTTACTATGTACCAGGTTCTCTGCTGAGCAGTGTGTACTACATTATCTAATTTAATTTACACCTCAGCACTGTAAAGTCAGGAGTAGTAGTGTCTTATTTTATAGATGAGACAAACAGAGACTGGGTTAAGTAATTTGTCAAAGGTTATAATGGAATTGGGCTTTGAACCCACCTCTCTTAATCTCTTAGCTCTAGAAGCTCTGCCCTGAGTCACTATGGTATCTGGAAACAAAAAGAAATGTGTTGTATAGAGTTATCAGGGGCTGGGTGTGGTAGCTCACACCTGTAGTCCCAGTACTTTGGGAGGCCAAGGTGGGAGGATTGCTTGAGTCCAGGAGTTTGAGAACTACCCTGGGCAACATAGTGAGACCTCATCTCTACAAAAAAATTTAAAGATTAACTGGACATGGTGGCATGCACCTGTAGTTTCATCTACTCAGGAGACTGAGGCAGGAGGAGCATCTGAGCGTAGGAGAGGTTGTGGTAAGCCATGATCCTGCCACTGCACTCCAGCCTGATGACAGAGTAAGACTCGACTCAAAAAAGAAGAGTTACCAGGGGCTGTCTGTTCACCTGTCCGCTCTGGCCACGTCCTTGGATTGGAGATCCCAGTAGGAGGAAACCTGTTCATTTTTGTGCTGACAGTTCACAGTATCAGCAGGACAAGTGAAGCACATTTCTTTCCCTTTTCTCTATCTTGTCCTTCTTAATATTTTTGTTATGCTCTCTGAAAAGGGAGTTAGGGTACTGGGATCCAGTTGGTTAAATGCAGCATGTCCCACAGTCACCACCTATTAGCCTAATTGCCAGGGGTGAGTCTGTGCTGTCTCCTCCTGCTGTGCCATCTGCCACAGGCAGGCACCCCAGAGCTCACATGCTCTGCTCCTGGCTGCTTTTAAGTTTCTGATCTGTGGAGCAGGCCTTCAGGAGGCAGTTCCAAGGAGGAGTCCAAGTTGTCACGGTCATAGATCAGACTCTGGTCTGGGTGACTTGGCAGGTCACAGCACAGTGCTCATGGGACCAGAGACTTTGATCCTCTGTCATTTAGTTGCCTTTTTCCTATGAAAGAGGGTGGAGAGTGTACACCCAGAGGTAGGTCCTGGCTATAAGAAAATCAGGTAAGAGTGTAGGTTCTCATAGGAAAACTGTTACAGGGAAAAAAGTATGTCTCATGTTTGAAGCATGGTGAAGTGGTCACAAGTACAGACTGTCTGGGTTTGAATTGTGTGGTTTCAAGTAAATTATTCAACCTTCCCGGGCCTTAGTTTCCCTATCCCTATAAAAGGGATAATAATAGAGCCTACCTCCTTGAGTGGTTATGAGGGTTACATGAGTTGTTTAATTGAATGAGTTATATAAAGCACTTTGATATCAATGTCTGAGAGATAAGAAGTGTTACCTAAGTGTTTATCAAGTAGCGTATCAAAATGAGTGGAAGGTGAACATTATTGTGTGTCTGTTAGATAGGGCTGTGTTAGGTGAAGTTCCCGTGACCATTTCACCACAGGTTCTCATGATGAGTTATACGCAAATGAAATCTTGTTTGCTGGGGGAACTGGCCACTTTAAAGAATCGTATGAGACACATGTTTGTAAACTGCCTTTTTGTAAAATGAATACGAGGAAAACAGTGTAAGAGAAGTCAAGGATGGATGACGTGATGTTTTCATCAGGTTGACTGGAAGGATAGAGCTGCCATCTTGATGGGAAGGCTTCTGCTGCAGTTGTTTTGGGGTAGGTCGATTCTGGAGATGTGTTACATTTGAGAGGCTTGTTAGATGTTGAAATGAAGGTGCTCAGTGAGCACCATGCAGAGTCAGGTGAGAAGTCAAGGCTGGAAGTGTCTATGTGGGGTCCCAGACTTAGAGATGGGATCTAAAACTGTAAAGAAATGAAGGTCGTTGGAACAGGGGTCCTAAGGTTGAATGAGGGGGCATTCCAGCTCCAGCGGAAAAGTCAAGCTGACTCTAGTTTCCTAGTTTGTTCTTTTCTTCACTTTGCCACGTGTAAAATAAAGTGTGAACCTGTTGAATTTTTTTTGGATAGTTTTATCATTTGAGCTCTATAGTGGATTTTAGAGTTAAGACTAGGGTCCAACCAAAAATAAAATAAAATAAAATAAATAAAACACTAGGGTCAGATACCATTTGACCTCTTACTAGCTGTATGACCTTAGGCAGGTTACTTAATCTCTGAGGCTCAATGTCCTTATCTGTGAGATGAGAAGTAGTAGTTTGAAATGCCCATCTCATAGGCATGAGGGTGCGGTAAGTGCCACATTAATGCTGTGACACTGTTGACTGCTTTATCACTGGAAAATTCTCATGGTTTCTGCCAATGTGTCTGAAGCAAGGAGCAGTGACAGCCCATGTGTTTAAAGTCCTTTGAATTTTCCCTGAACTGAAAACCACACTTTAATCTAACTCATATTGCCACTGTTTTCCTTCTTTAAAAAAAATAAAAGAAGGAGGTCAGAAAGGTACTGCAATAACCCCTGCCCCCCCCCACCCCACACGTCAGTTACTTATATTTCCTCTATAATTGAAACACTACATCCAAAGATCAGGTCTGGCCTGTGTGTTTGGTAATTGCTACAGGAATCACAGATGCACGGCATTGAGATCTGAAAATTGAAATCACAGAACAAAAGAGATAACCTTGAATGACAGTTTCAATCTTTCTTTTTTTTGAATCGGGGTCTCACTGTGTCACCCAGGCTAGAGTGTAGTGGCATGATCACGGCTCGCTGCAGCCTTGACCTTCTGCCTTGGCCTCCTGAGTAGTTGGCACTAGAGGAATGTGCCGCCACACCTGGCTACTTTTTTTTCACTTTTTGTGGAGATGAGGTCTCATTATGTTGCCTACTCTGGTCTCAAATTCCTGGGCTCGAACAATCCTTCTGTCTCAGCCTCCCAAAGTACTGGGATTACAGACATGAGCCACCATCCTGGCCAACAGTTTCAATATTATATACACTAGCCTCATGCTTGCTTCTTACCTCGTAATATACTAACTGATCTTCCCTACTGTTTTAAATTCAAGTTTTACACTTGGTTGGAAAGTTCCTCTAAGCTATTTTGTTTCACTCACCAAATAATATTCTGAGTTTGTTTTTATTTATTTTATTTTATTTTTATTTTTTATTTTTTGAGTTGGAGTCTCATTCTGTCGCCCAGACTGAAGGGCAGTGACTGCTCCCTGCCACCGCAGCCTCGACCTGCTGGGCTCCGGCGATCCTTCCGCCTCAGCCTTCCAAGTAGCTGGAACTACAGGCATGCACTACCACGCCCGGCTAATTTTTTATTTATTGTAGAGATGAGGTCTCGTCAAGTTGCCCAGGCGGGTCTCGAATCCTCAGGCTCAGGCAATCCACTCACCTCAGCCTCCCAAAGGCGCGGGATTACAGGCTGAGCCATCGAGCCTGGCTTGTTTTTATTTTTATTTGTCTATTTTTTGAGTCAGACTCTTACTCTTTTGCCCAGGCTGGAGTGCAGTGGCATAATCATGGCTCACCATAGCCTCCATCTGCTGGGCTCAGGAGAGCCTTCTGCCTCAGCCTCCCAAGTTGCTGGAACTACAGACACATGCCGCTACGCCAGACTAATGTTTTGATTTATTATAGAGATGAGGTCATGCCAAGTTGCCTAGGCTGGTCTTGAAACCCTGGTCTCAGATAATCCTCTCACCTCCGCCTCTCAAAGTGTGGGATTACAGACATGAGCCACTGCACTCAGTTTGAATCTGTTTTTAAAAATGTCCCGCTCTCAAAGCTAAATAAGAACCCAGAGATGGAGAATCACATTCTGAAGTCCTGTCCCTCCATCCTCTAATTAGTGTGTCTATGCTGTGTTTGCATCTGTGGCTTATATGCTTTGAATTTGTGGCTTTTCTGTTTTGTAAGAGTTACTGTCAATGAGATGTCTACCCAAAGAAATACTATCATTAGTGGTGGGAGGACCCAATAGACGTAACAGCATGGTTTATGTCTTAAATCCCTGCCCGGGTTTTTGAGAAGCCTTCTCCAGATGGATGTGGGAGATGTGAGGACTGAAAGAAGAAAACATTCAAGACACCAAAGCAGAAAAATTAGTGGGAAAGAGCTTCCAGTGATTACATTTTTCTTTCTGGCCTTTCAGGTTGAGGAAGTAAAGAGAATAGGCAGACATGCTGGGAAATTTCCATCAACTTGGAGCAAACAATAGAATAAATAATTCTTAGCCACTGAGAGGAGAGTGCAGGGAGTCACAAGGTCAAAGGATCCTGTCCCATTTGTCTGTGGTGACAACCTGTCCACCCAAATAAGGAACGCCTGAGCATTAAACAATAGAAGTATCCCTGAGAAGTTGAAGAAGTATATGCAGATGGAAGTTTTATAAATCAAATCATTTTATAATTATACCAGTGACCATACTTTTCTGTATCTTCCAAATTTTTTTTAGTGAGAATATTTTCATTTCATAATAAAAACATCTAGGAATTAGAAAAATAAATGTAAAAGAAGGAAATAGTCTAGGAGTGTAAGGATGGGTGAGTTGTCACCATTTATTTTTATTTATTTATTATTTCTTTATTTACGAGTAAGGTCTCACTCTATCACCCAGGCTGGAGTGCAGTGTCATGATCATGGCTCACCACAGCCTCAACTTCCTGGGCTCAGGAGATCCTTCCCACATGGCCTCCCGAGTAGCTGGGACTACAGAAGCACACTACCTCACCCTGCTAATTTTTAAATTTTTTTTTTGTAGAGATGAGTTCTCTCTATGTTACTCAGGCTAGTGTCAAACTCCTGGGCTCAAGTAATCCTCCCGCCTTGGCCTCCCAAAGTGTTGGGATTACAGGCCTGAGCCACCACACCCAGCCTGTCTACCATTTAAAGGTGCTCAATTGCACACATCATAATGAGAATTATTTTGGCCGACAAGTTGTGATACTTCCTAATGTATCTGCTCTCAAAATTTACAATTTATAAAAAAAGTATGGGACGTCCATAATGCATTTCCAGTGTCAAAATCCCAGACCCCACTCTACCAAAGCAGTCAGCCCTCAGTCAGCAGGCACCAGCACTCATGCAGTGTCCGACCCACCTGGTGTGTCCTGGTTCCCTGAGGCTGTCCCTGGCATTTGGGGACACCCAGGGGCCCTGCCTCAGTCAGCAGACTCCAATTCAGTATGTGCCTTCCTTGTTTCTTCCCACCCCCATGCAGCTCCACCTGTGAGACCACCGCAGCAGCCTGAGTTTGAGTATTTGGCCGCTGTTTTGGTTCAATGCCCATGTGTCTGTTTTGCTGGGGGAAAAGGGAGGGGAAGGATTCTCAGAAAGGGGAAGTAGCCTCTGCATTACTGAAAATGGAAATAAGGAATTATCAGTTTAGGATCAGCAGAAGCCGCAGTGCCTGGCTTCCCCTTGCTGTTTTCCCCTGGCATGATTTTGTTTGGTTTTGAGAGGCTTGAGAGAGACTTGAGCTAGATAAATTGTTCTGGGGTGGCCACTTTTTTTAGTAGAAAGTCCAGAGATCCCTAGGACTTTGGAAAGGGCAGCCGTGAAGCACCTGAAATTGTAAATAATGTTGGATGTATGTGTATTTTTTCAGAGACGAGAGTCTCTGGCTTAAATTATAACTCAAAGAGATTCAGAGAACTATAATTTTTTTTTTTTAAAGGTTAAGAACCAGTTCCAAGGAGAGAGGGTATCAAGTGTGAGTTGTGCACCTTGGCCATGGCCCTGACTTGCTAACTCCTCCAGGCTGGTGTATGCAGTGGCAATATTGGCACAAGAGTGTAAGGTACCTAGAAGCCCATATTGCAGAAAGATGGAGAAGACAGTTCCACTTCTTCAAGTGCTGGAAAACCGGAGATTCAGAGCCTTGGGCACCCCCACAGAAGCCCAGGCACCTGCGGAAGCTCCTGGGCAGAAAGATGAAGGTTTCACTTCAGATGCTGGAAAGCTAGAAATCCAGAAATCAACAACCCCTGAAGTTCTGTCCTAAGGCTGCTTAGTCCCGCCCCTTTTTGAGCCTACACAAGCACTCTGTATTATCAGAGCATTCACTAGCTGGAATAAACACAAATATCTATTTTACCTGTTATATTAGTCTGTGTTGCTATTAAGGAATATCTGAGGCTAGGCAATTTATGAAGGGAACCCCCCCAAAAAATTTGTTTATTAAAAAAATTGTGTATTCTTACATGTTTAAACTTTGGTTACCTTAAAAGTACTCCATGTTTTGATGCAATACACCTATCAAGATGTTTTTTCCACTGCTTAAAACAGTTTTTGAGGCGGCTCGGTGGCTCAGCCTGTAATCCCAGCACTTTTGGAGACCGAGGTGAGTGAATTGCCTGAGCCCACGGGTTCAAGACCCGCCTGGGCAACTTGGCGAGACCTCATCTCTACAATAAATAAAAAATTAGCCGGGTGTGGTAGCGTGTGCCTGTAGTTCCAGCTCCTTGGAAGGCTGAGGCAGAAGGATTGCCGGAGCCCAACAGGTCGAGGCTGTGGTGGCCGGGAGCGGCCACTGCACTCCAGTCTGGGTGACAGAGTGAGACTCCAACTCAAAAAAACCCAAAAAACAGTTTTTGAACTTGTCAATATTGATGCCTTTTAGAACTTCTGCAGGTTTTTGTTTTGCCTCTTCCACATGGGCAAAATGTTTCTCTTTGGGGACTTTTTTCATCCAAGGAAACAAAAAAATGTTTCTCAGGGTGAGATTGAGTGAATAGGGAGGGTAGGGCATAGGAGTCATGCAGTTTGGAGTCAAAAACTGCAGAATACTCAGCACAGTGTGAGCAGGTGCACTTATAAATCATCCATTATGAAATGAGCAAACATGTTGAAAGAATCTCAAAAAAAAAAAAATTCAGTGAAACCTCTCACAGCCTCTCACAACAATACTAGCTGGTGCACTGATGCCAATGTGTTCTTAAACACTTACCTATGGGGGAAGCCTGTACTACAAGGGACTTGCCCTCCAAAAAGCTAATTCTGGGTTTTTGGGGGGTCCTCTCATATAAAGAAAAGAGGTTTATTTGGCTTACAATTCTGCAGGCTGTACAAGAAACATGGTGCTGGCATCTGCTTCTGGGTAGGGCCTCAGGCTGCTTCCACTCATGGTGGAAGGTGAGGGACAGCCAGTGTGTGCAGAGATCCTAAGGTGAGAGAGGGAGCAAGAGAAAGAGGAGGAGGTACCAGTATCTTTTCAACAACCAGTTCTTGTACTCCCACCAAAATGACAACAAGCCATTTTCATGAGAGATCTGCCCCCACACTCCAAACACCTCCCACCGAGAAATTTCAACATGAAACTTTGCAGCCAAACAAACTATATCCAAGCCATAACCCGTGGTCTTCCTCTGGATTCTAAGAGAACCCAGGCCTTCATGATGGTAACAAGAGAAGACTTTTTTTTTTAAGTTGGAGTCTCACTCCGTCGCCCAGACTGGAGTCCAGTGGCATGCTCCCGGCCACCGCAGCCTTGACCCTCTGGGCTCTGGCGATCCTTCTGCATCAGCCTTCCAAGTAGCCGGAATTACAGTCATGCGCTACCATGCCCAGCTGATTTTTTTTGTTTGTTTGTTTGTTTTGAGTTGGAGTCTCACTCTGTCGCCCAGACTGGAGTGCAGTGGCCGCTTCCGGCCACCGCAGCCTCGA
>NW_007260604.1:36798-62772 GCF_000164805.1 Carlito syrichta
CACTCACCTCAGCCTCCCAAAGGCGCGGGATTACAGGCTGAGCCACTGAGCCCGGCTGAAGATATTTTTAATGAACTCCCAAGGGGCTATTAACTTGTGCCCAACATGTAAGTGTTGGCCTTCCAACTTTGGTTCTTGTTACTCCTCATATTTTTCACTCTGAGTGACCCAATCCAAATCCTGGCTTCCAGTTACCTCTCGGTCTATGTTATCAGCACTCCTCTCTTTCCTTCTGCACTCTAGACCTGCCAATTTACCAGGTCCCATAGACATCTCAATGTGGTCATCCCATAGGCCCATTGAACCACTGAGTCTAAGACTGAACTTATCAGATCCGTACTACCTCCCAACCATTCTTTCTCCTGAGGTTCTTATCTTGGTGAATGGTATGAAAATTGATCCAGATTCTCAAGAGTTTCTTTCATCTACCCACCACATCACTGCCTCCTCAACCTAAACAAGCTCCAAAGAGACTCTGTTTTCATATCTTGATGATCTTATGTCCTAAGGACTAGAAAAGCATCCTTCCTCTCTATTCCTCATCTTGCAGCACCTGATCACTGTAATTACTAACTGGTCTTCTCATCCTTCAGCTCATCTTCCTCATTGCTTCCAGAATGATCTTTCTAAAGTACATATTGAGTCATGTTATTTCTCTGCTTAAATTGTTTAATTGAGCTCCAGTACCCTTTTGACAAAACCCAACTTCTTGGCATGACCTGCAGGGCCCTGTCGACCTGACTCCTGGTCTTTTCAACCTTCTGTCTCACTACACTCCTGACACGTTGCTTCATCAAAGCCAATAACCCATTTCCATCAATCTTCTAGACTTTGTATGGGATACTACACTTCATTGCAGCTGTTTTGAGTGGGGACCTTATAAAAAAACGATTATGCTTCTAACTTCCAAGTCACGTAGCAACAGACATCCTCATACAACTCTGTGTCCCTTGCCCTATTCCTTAATATCAGTGCTGAATCCCAGACCCTCCCTGAACCCAAGCCTCAATTCTGAGCTTCACTCCCCCCACACCATGCCTTACTCTTGTCTCCAGACCCTACCCCGTCTCTGATACATACTCTAGGAGCTGGGGTCGGTGATGGGTGATGTTTGGGTATGGGGCTAGGGAGGGGTGAGGTCCAGGGATAGACGTAAGAATTGGGGATGTTGCATGCACATTTTGGTAGCAATCAGTGGTTTTGTCTGTTAACAGGACTGTTTAATCATGGCTAAGTAAAATGGCACCCACAATTCAACCATTTTGTTTTGTCATGCATTGTTCTTATAGATAACGCACTGTCAGCTCTTCTTCTCTAACTCCAGCTTCCCTGGATTACCATAGAGCATGACCCCAGGCTCTGTCTCCTAAGGCAGCGGTCCCCAACTTTTTGGTATCAGGGACTGGTTTTGTGGAAGACAATTTTTCCACAGACTGGGGGTGAGGGGGAATTTGCAGTCAAACCTCACTGCTAATGTTAATCTGTATTTGCAGCCACTCCACAGTGCTAGCATCACCACCTCAGCTCCACCTCAGATCATCAGGCATTAGATTCTCATGAGGAGTGTGTAACCTAGATCCCGTGCATGCACAGCTCACAGTAGGATTCACGCACCTGTGAGAATCTAGTGCCTCAGCTGATCTGACAGAAGGTAGAACTCAGTTGTGATGCAGATGTAAATACAGATGAAGCTTTGCTCACGGGCTGCCACTCACCTCCTGCAATGTGGCCTGGTTCCTAACAGGCCACGGACTGATACAGGTCTGGAGGTTGGGAACCCATGTCCTAAGGAATCTTGCCTAAGATACAGTCCAACCTGCCACTGTTTCCCTAGATAATTATGAGCCAGTGAAGGTAGAAGAAGGCAGAGTACCACACAACCAGGAGTCTCCAGAGCATGGGTGCAGCGGGTTCACCTGGGAGTCCAAGGCTTCAGTTATGCATCCTCTGCCCTTCTTCATCCATAGAGCACCAAGTGGCATTGGCCACCCTCATTTAGGGAACTGGGCAGACGAACCCCTTAGTAGAAAAAGATCAATCATTTGGCACCTGTGAACTAGTCCTTGTGCAGGCTTGCCATCTGTTCTGTGATTTCCTGCTTTTTAAAATCCGAAGGCAGGTGTAGTGCCTCACACTTGTAATCCCAGCCTTGGGAGGCCGAGGTGGGAGGACTGCTTGAGCCTAAAAGTTCGAGACCAGCCTGGGCAACATAGCAAGACCTTGTTTCTATAAAAAAAAATTTAAAAAAATTATCTGGGTGTGGTGGTACAGGCCTGTAGTCCCAGCTACTTGGAAGGCTGAGGCAGAAGGATCACCTGAGCCCAGGAGGTCAAGATTGCAGTGAGTAAACCATGATCATGCTACTGCTCTCCGGCCTGGGTGACACAGTGAGATGCCAACTCAAAAAAATAAAAATAAGACATAAAAATCCTAATAAAAATCAAATATATATGACTTTAATATTAATCACAGCTGTATTCTGTGATAGCTATGATAGCCCTGTGATATATTCTGGGTTTAAATCCCAGCTCTACCACTTACTATTTGTGTGACTTTGAGACAGTCAATCCAAGCCTCAGTTCCCTCATCTATAAAATAGACATTAGTAATAGCAGCTTCTGTAATGAAGCTGTTGTAAAGATTAGATGAGATCATGCACATGAACCCCTCAACACAGTACGTTGTAGAGGAAGCATTCAAAAGATATTAACTACAGTTATTAGTATTCTCTCTTTAAAGTACAGTTTAAGAATGATAGAGTGTTAATCCCTGTATAGAATACAGATTTAAGGTGAGGTCTGTTTTGAATTTGTAGGGCTTGGAAAGATTTTGCTGGGATTTCAAGAGGTATGTTCTTGGTCTGGAAATTTTTTCTAGAAAATGAAAATCTCAGGTTCAGTTTTCATCTTGCTAAAACAGGTGGGAAGGCATGATCAAAAGCTCCAGGGAAGTAGTGTTTCCCTGCCAGGTATTTTATTTTGTTGGACATGTGTAAGAGCCACATATGGTTTGAGACTACCTAAGCCTGTTCCCATCTTCCAGGTGTTTCTAAGGTCTTTGCAAATAAGTTTATATCCACCTCAAATCACTAAATTTGTGGAAACAAAAGCAGAAGGGTTTTGCAGTATTGCTGTGGTCATTCAGAGAATTTGTGGCAGAGAGGATCCCAGGAAATAGCTTCTTGCCCCCCACCTGAGGTGAATTTCAGTCTGTGCTTGGTAAATGGAAAGGCGCGTCCTCCATGGAAGCATGGAGTCAATATTAACCCTGTGTCTGCTGGTAGGTTATTATTTTTTTTTTTTGCTTTATTTTACAAAGCTGTAGTAGGAGTCATTCAACTTTCAGCTGCAGTCAGGGTTTATTATCAATTCTTTACAGTGGAGCTTCCAGTTCAACTGTTCTTCTTGAGTCCTCAAATGCTGTGGTTTAGTTCGGCGTGCCTGGGCTGAGCCCTGGACACGCTGGGAGGGAGGACAAAACCCATCCTGAAGGAGCTGAACTTCAACTGACTTTCTGATCACCAGCAGCCTCCCACACCCCTTTAAGTCTCTATGGCATTTGACACTAGAGAAAATGTTCTTCTTTTTGAAAAATCTCGCTTGTCTTCATGGCTCTGGAAGCCTCTGGTTTTTCTGTCTCTCTCTGTCTGACTGTCACCTCAGGGCCCACTTGCCCCCATTCCAACCCTCCTTCCGTATGTAGGCATGCTCCAAGAGTGAGTTATCGTCTATCTTATCTTTTTATTTCTGTATTGATAACCTTTTCATTCCTCTGGCTTCATATATTGTCTAGTTCTCTATCCTTGGTTTTGTTTCTAGTTGCCAGATTGACATTTAAAAAACATTTTTATTTATTTGTTTGTAGAGATGGGGTCTCACTCTATTGCCGAGGCTGGTCTCAAACTCCTGACCTTAAACAGTTTTCCTACTGTGACTTCCCAAAGTGCTGGTATTACCACCAACATGAGCCACCACGCCTGGCTGAATCTGCACTTTCTATCACCAACTTCTTGTTTCACAGTCTTTGAATCTTAACCTATCCCAGATAAAGCTCATTTCCCACCCTCTTCCACAGTTAATTGTACAGTTTAAGGGGCCACTCTTGGTTTCCTTAGGACATGCCCTGGAACCTTCAGCTGCTAAAGGCCCGATGATTCGCCTACTCATCAAGCTTGATTGCTATTTCCATCACTGCTGTTTCTTTTATTCTGGTGAATGAAGGATAAGCCCAAGGATTCCTGTGTTTCCTCTACTTCCATCTTCTTGCTTAGTCAAGGTTTTGTCCTGAACATTCAATTTGCCCCTTGTGGGGTATAATCTGAACATAGACTGTTTCCCCCATATCCGGCTTCTTTGTCCCTTTCTCAGGGCAGCGTCTGGCCAAGGCTGGATTCTGAAGCATATGCATATGGTAACGAGTCATGGGATACAGATGACCAAGCAAAGCTGAAAACTGTAGTTGTCAGGTTCAATCAACGGAATTGTTCACACCAGATAGGACTTTGAATGATTGGCTTGACTGCTTTGATTATAAAACTGCTTGCTGTACTGCCCTGGGATGCCATGGTAGGCTGCCTTCGGTGCCTCCTGTTTTTTTTTTTTTTTTTGAGTTAGAGTCTCGCTCTGTCGCCCAGACTGAAGTGCAGTGGCCGCTCCTGGCCACCGCAGCCTCGACCTGCTGGGCTCCGGCGATCCTTCTGCCTCAGTCCTGTTAGTTTTAATAAACCATTGTCTCTCCCTGATAGACCTCCAGGTGACTTCTTTGGAACAGGTAAACTATACATAAGCCCTCTCAGATTTGGGGTTACTACGTTATATCCCTGTTTTTCTGCAATGTGGAGGGTGGTGCAGAAGGACATGTGTGGTTGTAGGCTGATGGTTTATAGTTCCGGAAGCAGTGTCAGGAAAGGGTGCATGGTTTACATTGTGTGGTGTGTGAATGGCACCTCCTGGAGTTATGCAACAACACTTTGGGGGTGTTAGGGTGTGAGGAACGGGGTATCGTTGAGGACTTCTGGTGTGCTGAAGGCTTGGGCAGCAGGGAACGAGTTGAGAATTGGCAGTTCAACCCAGGAGGAAAGTTTTATGTCTACAAAAGAAGGAGGGATGGGGAGATCAGTTTTCCTTTCCCCATCTCCCTGCAGGAACAAAATGCTGTGTTTTTCTAGGCAAATCTGAATTGAGCTGACTTCACTGCAGAGCTACACACCCGGTTTGGGATCTGTGGCCTGGAGCTCTCTTTTCCTCTAATCCTTGTTATTCTTGGTAGACAGCATGTTGGCAGGAGCTTTTAAAAGGAAGGAATGGTGTTCCTGCGGCTGTGCTGATAAATTAGGGTAACCCCAGACTCTCATGTCCCAACTGGACTTCTTTGGACATGCTTACCCTATGGCCCAAAGGTGTTGTGATAGCTTTCGTCACTCTGCTACCCCCTGTTGACTGCAGTGGCTCCGGTGATTGGCCATCCCAGCAGTGGGTCACCTTAGCTGCTGGCACCTAATGCAGCAGTGGACCCTTGGAGCACCATCCTGGTGGGCTCCCACCACCTGCTGTACAGGCAGTGCTCAATAGGCGACCATGTGAATGGAACCCAGATGTTGTTTGGAGCGATAGCCCTGCCTCTGGTGCCTTCTCTCACCGCTCATGTCCGGGCCAACCAATGCCTCACTTGGAGCTGGCCAGGCTGCTTTCTGCCTCAGGCTGGAACTCACACCAAAACATGCCCCCACAAATTTCTAAAGGCCCCCCATTCCTTGCACTTTCACTTCCTGAAAGCCATGACCGCAGGAAGGAAATCAGCAAGTTCTTGCCCTCTCTTTTGATCAGGCCAACTACTCCTCATCCTTTATTGATAGAAATAATGATGGTAATAGATAATATCAAGTGAACACTTATTATTCACTAAAAGGTTTACATGCAGCATGCTTTCATTCTGCAGGAATCTCTGAAGTGAATACTATTAGATGAAACTCAGACTTTGAGAGTTTCAGAGACATTTCTCGTGTTGACAGTTAGCAATGGGAGGACTTGGCCTGCCTGCTCAAAGAACTCGAACTCTGAATCAGTAGGCAGTGCATCCTCCTAAGACTCAGGCTAGACATAGCCTCTTCCAGCAAGTCTCCCTGGGCTCCCACACTCCACCCTGCAACATTAGGTCACATTCGGTAATAACCTCTGTTGTTGTTCAAGTCCAGGCCTCGCCAAGGTGGTGGAGAGAGACCTCTGTTTCTTGCTTTTTCTGAGGCTCCCATGTATTAAAAGCTGCAGCTTCAAGACGAGATTAGAAAAATATGATCTTTTTTGTGTATTTCCATTTGACCCCAACTAAAACATTTAATGTATAGTCACACCCATAGAAACCCACAATGGAATGTAATTTTGCTACACACAAGGTAACCCCAGGAGTTACAGAAGGTCTTCAGTGAACCCTCTATGCAGAGTGCTCTGGTGTTGGGACACAAATTGAAGTTTGTAGGAGGCACATCTTTCAGTCCTTGCATTGTCGTATTTGAAGTCCTTCATGAGTATGAGGTCTTCGACTAATTGGCCTTTCTGGATTCTGATTATTTCTTTATCCCTAACCTAGCATCAGGTTAGAACTTGGCCCAGTAGAGAGCTAAATGTGTGTTGGTTGGTTGAACGAAGGAGTCAGTGAGTTGACTGTGAACAACTCTCTGACCTTGAACATGTTACTTAACCTCTCTGGCCTCTGCCTTTGTCATCTCTAAATCTCTAAAATGGTGGCATTATTAATCATTGTACCTACCTCATAAAGTTGATGAGAGGAGCAAAGGAGATAATGGACCTCATCTATGGGTTGGCAAAAGCGAGCCTTTGCATGAGCAGTGCTTGGATTCGGGGGTTATAGGAGATAAGTCATGGCCGCCATTGTCAGCAAAGCCAAAGCCACTCCAGCTGCTTCCCTTCCCTGTGCCTCTTCCTTCAACCAGCCATGGGGAGGATTTGGTAGCCCCAGGAAAGTCTCCAAAGCACCTGACTTTTTACCCAGGGCCCTCATCCCCTTTCCACATTCTGCCTCTTGATAGACACAATTTGCAGACCTCCCTTTATAAATATAAATGCTCTTCCAAGCACTCTCACCCATGTTATCTCATTTGGTAATTATTTGGAATCTTAAAATCGCCTGTGGTGTCAGGAAATTCTTGCACTTGTGGTAACATGCCTGGCACCTGCCCCCCTCCTTATGGCAGGGTTATCATGAAGGATATTTGCTCCTGCATTTACTAAAGTTTTTGGCAGCTTTTTCATTTCCTTCAACTCTGGAATTCAAGGAATCTCCTGGAGAAATGCCCCATTTCCAATTCTTCTGCCTCCAAGTGGCTAGGGTGGCCTGCTTGGTGCAGAACCTCTAACTCCCGCATGCCCTTGTCTTGGAGAGCAGGACCCAGCATCCCTCCCTAATAGGACTCCCCATCTTTTGTGTCCACTTGGAGCCATGGAGGTGGTTCTAGGACTTGGATAGTGCTTCAGAGGGCTGCATCCACTCACATCCAACCATGTAAGAGCACTGGCCACTTCTCTTCTTTTGCTGCAGCCTCTCCCTACATCCATTCTGTGTGGTGATGACTGTCCAACTTGTGGTTCCAGCCTGAGTGAAGAGATATCTCTCAACTTCCAGTCTTTCCCCTTCTGAACTCCTTTCTCACCCAGCTTCTGAAAAGGCAAATCAAATTTTGTGCTTGTCTTTAAAATCCTTCAGTGACTTCTTGTTGTGCTTAGAATAAAACCTAAACATCTTAAACTGATCCCCAGGACCCAGTATTTTTGAAGCGAAATTACCTCTACAACCTTATCTCATGCCCCTGCCTCCCTTCCCTACTTGTATTCCCAAGTAGTTTTTTCTTGATTTTTTTTTTTGTTTGCTGTTTTTTCTCATCTTAGACTGTGTCTGGTTTCCTCTACCTTGAATACCTTCACTTTTTGTCCATCACAGTTGGCTTCAAACTTCTCCTATCAGTCCTATGTATTATAAGATTCCTCATTATGCCTTGTCTTAACTCTTTATTTACTTGTAGGTCTTTGTTTATAGTTAGCTTGTTTCATGCCTCTCTTCTCCTCTTGGCTGTAAGCCCCTTGAAGGCAGGGTCTATTTGTATCTCATTTACTTTTGTATTTCAAACATCTAGCAGGTGTTTGACAACCATTCCTTTGATGAATTAACAAATATCCTACTTAAGAGTATAAGAGAAGATTTCACAATCTATTCTGTTTTTCCTTTCCTTCCTTTTTTGCTCACTCCCCCCTCATTTCACCTTTACTACGTTTCAAAATATTAACATCCCTCACTGGAAAAACTGTTAGCATGGTATGATCATTCCCTCTTCAGAAAAGTGACTAAATAAATGTTCATTGGCCTCCTGATGTTCAAAGGGAAAGTACCCAAAATTGTTTCTTAACTTTCTCCACTACAAATGATCACACTCTCAGCCTGGCCTCATGTGTCTGAAAAGGCAAGAGAATTTTACAGTGGCCCAAATAAGCAAGGCAAAAAAAGAAATAAAACATTACAGGGAGAGAATACCCACATAGTATGTTTCAAAATGCTCCATGTATAATTTTGAATTTTCTGCTATTTCACATTATCTTTGATGAATTCCCTACTATGGATAATGACTGATTATAGTAGAAGTTTGGACTCTTTTTCCACACTGGGAAATAATTTAAAGAAGGACATGTCTAGACCCTCAAGATTTTGAGCTCCAGAATAAATTGTCCTCCCGTTTTTTTAGTTTAGTTTAGTTTTGTTTTTACTCTTCTACTTTTTTTCCTTTCCCTAATTGTCAGTCAGAGATTTTCTTGATTTCTGCATTAGTTTTCTGTTGCTGCATATCAAATTATCACAGAATGGGTGTTGAGACAGCACCCATTGGCTGCCTCACAGTTCATCAGGTCAGAAGTCTGATCCAACCTGGGTGGGTTCCCTGCTCAGGAAACCACAGGCAGAAATCAAGTGTTGACTGGTGATGTTTTCACTGGAACTCAGGGTCTTCTCTGGGCTTGGCCTGTTGTTGGCAGAATTCAGTTCCTTGTGGCTGCAGGATTGAAGTCCCTGCTGAAAGGGCTGTTAATTGGGTTAGGCTCACCTGGGTGATTTTTCTGTCTGAAGGTCAGTTGAGTAGTAGCCTTAATTGCATCTGTAAAATCTGTTTTGCCAGGCACTGTGACATCACAGGATTAACACCAGGGTGATGTGGTCATCTTATCATTCTGCCTGTTACATTCTTATCTTCTACTTTTTTTAGCTAGAGGTGCATTCATCTGTGTGCATCAGAAAGCCTAATTATAATAGCTTAAGCAAAATAGAATTTTTTCACATAGAGAAATAGAGAAGTGAATGATTGCTCATAGAAGTTCAGTGGCTCAGTGACATCAGTGCCAGTGACTGCGATTCTTAGTCCTTTATGTTTGTTGTAGCTCCAGCCATCATGAGCATATTCAAGACAGGAGACAAGATGACATGAGAAGGATTGGGCCTACATGAGCTACATTTGTCTCTCAAACAAAACAAAGAAAAAAAAATACTTCTCAGAACTCTATTTGTCACCATATCTCCATTTATATCTAACTAGTCAGAACTCTGTGAAGGCTGGAGAAGCAGGAATAGGAGCTATGCATGGCTTCAACCAATAGTGACCCATCTTCTGGTGCAGGATCTGAGAGGGAGTGGCTGTTGGGCATGCAGCTGACACTGTTATTCCTGTTTTCTGGAAGGCAGAATGTTGAATAGTGGGAAGAGTGGACAATTTACAGTCAGGACATTTGTGATTCTGTCCCAGCTCTGTCATGGTTAGCTGTGAGACCTTGGACTAGTTACACAACCTCTCTGAGCTTTCTCAAGTGAGAGGAAAGATCTACTTTCCTTATCTCAGTATTATCGTAAAAATGAAATAATCCACGAAATTGTTTTCATTCTGGAACTATATACTAATTGTTTGATAACTATTTGGTATAAAAATAAGACTTCTTTTGAGAAAACTTATCTTCTCAAAACTTAGATATATTTTACCACCTATGGGATCTTAACTCAGTGAAGTATAGAAGAAATAACTTGTTAACCTTCTTGAAAAGCCCAGGAAATATGGTCTCCTTAGAACCCAGAAGGTTCCTGTAGACTCCAGTTTCACTGACAGCCTTGTGTTAGAACATCCAAAGTGACTGACACATGGCTCTGAAATGTAAAGAAGAAATTATTCACAACTCCCTATCTTCATACAGGCAAAATATTGTGCTCTCATTCCAAAAATGCGAAACTGAATTAAGTCAAGATGAGCTTACCAAGATGGTGCAAGCCAGCACCTTCTAAGAGTTCAAGGGACTGAAAAATGTTGTGCAACCTTTAAAGCTTGACCTCCTGCCAGTGCCTTATACTGATTTGACACCCTACTCAGGTGCCTGGGGATGTCATTCAAGGTCACTGCCTCAGGAATGCACCAAAGATTAGAGGCAATGTCTAACCTGTTTTTCAAGCCAAGCGTGACTTAGATCCTTGACTCTGAATGTGTGGCTGTGCAGTTGTTAGATAGCACAGTCATCAGGATTGCTTGTTTGGAAGGAGAATCAAACACTACAATATTTGCCATTATAACCTTGTGATTATATATTTGTAAATGTAACTATATATACATATAGGTGTTCATGTACATAAATGTATTTATATGTGTGTATACAGGCACACGTACATCCATACACCCAAGTCATATGAATTCAAAAGACACCTGGAATGGGGATTAGAGAATATGTGATTGCAGGACAGAAACGGGGAGTTCATTTATGGAGAATCATAGATACTGACTATAATGAAAATATGGCATGTTTCTTTTGGAGTTCTTTCTCATATATGTTTGATTTGAGGCTGAGGTATTCATTGTATTAGCAAATTTCCATTGGATATTGGAAGAGTTATCACTCTCCTTTTGTTTTTACAAAATGAAATATTTAAATGAAAGAATGAAAGGTACAGTGGCTCATACCTGTAATCCCAGTACTTTGGGAGACTGACACAGGAGTATTACTTGAGCTCAGGAATTCAAGATCGGTCTGGGCAACATGATAAAACCCCATCTCTACCAAAAAACCTCAAAAATGAGTCGGGTATGGTGGTGTATGCCTATTAGTCCCAGCTACTCAAAAGGCAGAGGCAGGAGGATTGCTAGGTTGAGGCTGTGGTGAACTGTGATCATGTCACTGTACTCCAACCTAGGCAACAAAGATAGGAAGGAAGGAAGGAAGGAAGGGAGAGAGGGAGGGAGGAAGAGCCAGGGTCACTCGACTTATTTTTTCTTTTAGGAGCTTCAAATTACCTGTTAAAGTGTGTGTGTGTGTGTGTGTGTGTGTGTGTGTGTGTGTGTGTGTGTGCGCGTGTATGTATACACGTGCTCTTCAGTGATCTCTGTTCAGGTTCTATTAACGAGAGCTCTGTTCTCTCCTAAAGAAAAAGAATGTGGAAGAAGGAAAGGGAAGAGATGCAATGTTCCAAGTCTTTAATCTGATTTAGGCCTTTCTCCCAGGGTGTGAGACCTTCCAGGCTTCTGTTTATTCTCAGTACTTATGAGGCAAGCAGCATGGCTACTTCAGCTTCCTGATCCAACTTCTGTGGTTCTTGCAGCCCACTATGAGAGATCTGAGGGGATAAAAGCATGCTTGGTATAATTTCACGTCATTGTACTGTGCACAGTTCTAAGTCATAGTAGATGCTCCAGAAGATAGTTGAATGTCTTGCTTCAGAAGAATGCTCTACAGAAATACATGGAATCCTTGTAGTAGTCTTTGCTTTCCCATTCTTCTTTTCTCCCTTGTTTTCTGTTTGACCTTTAGATGCTTGTCTTTGATTAGGAAACAAATGGAGGCCTTACTTAGGAGTTTGGAATTGGCACCAGGATCTAGTTTAAGATGTTTGTTCATAAACCCCAAACAGATGGCTACAGAGTGTTTGCCAGTAGCCTCAAACCCAACAAGTGGATATGGAGATTTTCAAAGAGGCTGCCTAGTTGAAGACACAGGAAAAAAAGGTATAAGGGGAGGATGGCCAGAGATTTAAGCAACCTGTCTTGGATCACTAACCAGGCACTAATAAGTTAGTTGTCCTAGCAAATAAAACATTGTCCCAGCTTTGGAGGGATGGAATTAATCCACATAGCTGTATGAAATCCTGTTTCCCTTCTCATCTAACTTATAAAATTTCTATAAAACTTAGAATTAATTTCCAGGACTTTAGTATAAAATGACCTTTATTTAGATTGCTTGAACTGAACTTTTTTTTTCTTTTAAAAAATGAACACTGCCAGGCATGGTGACTGACACCTATAATCCTGGCACTTTGGGAGGCCGAGGTGAGAGGATTACCTGAGCCCACGGGTTTGAGACCAGCCTGGGCAACTTGGTGAGACCTCATCTCTACAATAAATCAAAAAATTAGGTGGGTGTGATGGCATGTGCTTATAGTTCCAGCTACTTGGAAGACTGAGGCGGAATTATCACCCAAGCCCAGCAGGTCGAGGCTGCGGTGGCCGCGATTGTGCCACTGTACTCCGGCGACTCCAATTTAAAAATAAAAAGTGAGGGCCGGGCTTGGTAGCTCAGCCCGTAATCCCAGCACTTTGGGAGGCTGAGGTGAGTGAATTGCCTGAGCCTGCGGGTTCGAGACCCACCTGGGCAACTTGGCGAGACCTCATCTCTACAGTAAATCAAAAAATCAGCAGGGCGTGGTAGCACGCGCCTGTAATTCCAGCTACTCGGAAAGCTAAGGTGGAAGGATCGCCGGAACCCAGCAGGTCGAGGCTGCGGTAGCCAGGAGCGGCCACTGCACTCCAGTCTGGGCAACAGAGTGAGACTCCAACTCAAAAAAAAAAAAAAAAAGTGAACACAAGTCAGAAAAGAATGTTCCAGGGAAGGATTTTTTCATTCTGGCTATAACTGGTAAGGAACTAGCCCTTTGCAGTCAACAACCACAGAACAGCAACACACATGAGCAATTGTTTTCAGGCCTTGGTGAGCAGGCAGCACGAGATTTCTAAGTCAGTCTGACAATCACCTTGGCTCTCTTTCAGAAGAGAGTTTCCTGACTACAGTATAGTCAGCTGGAGTCAGAGCCAAGCACAGCAGTCCCGCTGAGCTAAGGTCACAGAGATCAGAGTTTGAGGGCAATTGAAGCAGCTGGAATCTGCAGGACAGCACCAGAGAGGAGAGTGTTACAGGGGATGGAGCAAGAGGAGCAGAAATATGTCTGGGTATACCCAGGGAATCCTTGGCCAGGCTGGAGTACATATGTACAGACTGAAACCATCCAGAGCTTAACAGGTGGTTACTCCAGAATTAAGAATTGGACAGAGGCTGAACGTGAGTTCTACCGTCTGGCTCTCCTCTGCTGCCATCATGAGCTTCACCACTCACTCCACCACCTACTCCTCCAACTACCGGTCCCTGGGCTCTATCCCGCCACCCAGCCTCCGGCCCACCAGCAGCGCGGCCAGCGTCTATGCAGGCGCCGGCAGCTCGGGCTCCCGGATTTCTGTGTCCCATTTCACCAGTTTCCAGGGTGGCTGGAGGTTCAGAGGCCTGTCCACGGGGATGGCCAGGAGTGTGAGGGGCATCCAGAGCGAGAAGGAGGCCATGCAAGAGCTGAACGACCACCTGGCCTCCTGCCTCGAGAGGGTGAGGAGTCTGGAGACTGAGAACTGGAGGCTGGAGAGCAAAATCCGGGAACACTGGAGAAAAAGGGACCCCAGGTCAGAGACTGGGGACATTACTTCAAGACCATCGAGGACCTGAGGGCTCAGATCTTTGCAACTTCTGTTCACAATGCCTGCATCCTTCTGCAGATTGACAACGCCTGTCCTGCTGCTGATGACTTTAGAGTCAAGTATGAGACAGAACTGGCCATGCGCCAGTCCATGGAGAGCGACATTCATGGGCTCCGTGAAGTCATTGATGACACCAATGTCACCCAGCTGCAGCTGGAGACAGGGATCGAGGCTGTCAAGGAAGAGCTGCTCTTCATGAAGAAGAACCATGAGGAGGAAGTAAAAGGCCAACAAGCCCAGATTGCCAACTCTGGTTTGACCATGGAGGTAGATGCCCCCAAATCTCAGGATTTTCAGCAAGATCATGGTGGACATCCAGGCCCAGTATGATGAGCTGGCTCAGAAGAATCGAGAGGAGCTGAACAAGTACTGGTTCCAGCAGATCGAGGAGAGCACCACAGTGGTCACCACACAGTCCACTGAGATTGGAGCTGCCGAGATGACGTTCACGGAGCTGAAACGTACAGTGCAGTCCTTGGAGATTGACCTGAACTTCATGAGAAACCTGAAGGCCAGCTCGGAGAACAGCCTGAGAGAGATGGAGGCCCGCTATGCCATGCAGATGGAGCAGCTCAATGGCACCCTGCTGCACCTGGAGTCTGAGCTGGCACAGACCTGGACAGAGGGCCAGCACCAGGCCCAGGAGTATGAGTCCCTGCTGAACATCAAGGTCAAGCTGGAGGCTGAGATAGCCACCTACTGCCACCAACTAGAAGACGGAGAGGAATTCAGTCTCAGTGCTGGCCTGGACAGCAGCAGCTCCATCCAGACCATCCAAAAGACCACCTGCAAGATAGTGGACGGCAAATTGGTGTCTGAGACCAATGACACCAAAGTTATGAGGCGTTGAGGCAGCGGGAACAGGGTGCCCTTCAGGGAAGCAGGAAGCCAATAAAAAGTTCAGAAGTCAAAAAACAAAAAAAGAATGGGATGGAGATACTAGAAGTCAGGCAATACTGGGGGATGTTGGCAGTCCAGCCAAGCCACAGTGGAAAGACCTTGTTAACATCTTATTAATATACCAAGCTTTCAGCCAAGATACAGAAAGTTTGTGTCTTAGGCATAAGGACCATGCTCTTAAACAGGATCTGTACATTTTTTTTCCATAAAGGGCCAGTAGTTATTATATCTGACCAATAATTATTTTAGGCCCTATGAGCCATACAGTAATGGTCACAATTACTCAACTAGGCTATTGCAGAACAAAAGCAGCCATAGACAATATGTAAACTAATGGGTATAGCTGTACATCAATATAATCTTATTTACAAAAGGGTAAGAAGGCAAGACTTAGACACTTGCTGTAGTCTCTAGAGTAAGACATACTTTCAGGCCACCCCAACAAAGCCGAGAACCCAAGTTCTGTTGAGACCTAGAGGGGAGATAGAGTTTAGAAGTTGAGTCCTGCAGCAATTAGAGGGACTTAAGAAACAAATTCATCCAACAAAGTGAAAGACCAAGCCTACACAAGTTCAAGGTGAGTAGCCCACGGTCAAACTGCCTTCTAGGTCAAAAATCACTGTTTAGGGGAAAATCCAATTCACAGTGTCTTCAGTGTACCATTTACCGTTATTAGATGTGCAAAGAAATAGGAAAATATTACCAACAGCATAGGAAACAAATCCCAAATGGCCCAGATGTTGGATTTAGCAGACAAAGCTTTTAAAGCAGCTATTACAAATATATTCAAAGAACTAAAGGAACAGTTGTCACAATGAGTGAACATATACAGTGTCTCAGCAGCAGTTTATTGAAACTATAAAAGAATCAAAATTCTAGAATGGAAAAGTTGAATAATAAAGATGAAAGACTCACAAGATAAGCTTGCAGGAGAATGGAGGTGACAGCAGAAAGAATCAGTGACCTTGAAGACAGATCAATATAGATGGGATGAAGAAAGGGCCAAAAACATATTTGAAGAAATAGTGACTGAATATTTCTGAATTTAATGAAAAAATGAATGTACAGATCCAAGACTCTCCACAAACTTCAAGTAGGATGAGTTCAAAGGAAACCACATCCAGACATACCATAGTCAGTTGCTGAAAACTAAAGACAAAGGGAGAATCTTAAAAGCAGAGAAAAAAGATACATTATATATGGGAATTGCATATGACCAACTCCTCATTGGAAACATTCAGACCAAAAGACAAAATATTAAAGGAAAAATTCTATATGTAGTGAAAAAGAGCCTTCAGAATCAAGGACAGAATTTTAAAAATGGACTGCTTTAGAGTGATGCTGTCCAACAGGAATATAGTGTGAGTTACTTATGTCTTTTACAGTTTTTAGTAGGCTGGGCATGGTGGTTCACATAAGAGAATTGCCTGAGTCCAGAGGTTTGAGACCAGCCTGGGCAACTTGGCGAGATCTCGCCTCTACAATAAATTTAAAAAAAAATTAGTCAGGCATGGTGGTGTGCACCTATGTTTCCAACTACTTAGAAGGCTGAGGAGGAAGGATTGTCCAAGCTCAGTAGGTCAAGGCTGCAGTGGCCATGAGTGTACAACTGCACTCTAGCCTGCATGACAGAGTGAGACTCCAACTCAAAAAAACCAAAAAACAAAAAAACTAACAACAACAAAAAAATAAAGTGTTTAAGAACTCCATTTTACACATTTTTATACTCTTTAAAACCTGGTATGTATTTTATTCACTTAAAGAACAACTCAGTTTGGACTAGCCACATTTCAGCAAGTCCCTGAGACTAGTATCTACTATATTGGAATAGGATGGCACAATTTTATAAAATAGAGTGAGTGAACATACTGCCCGATATCCAGATTCTTTCCCAAGCCATCTTATACGTGTTGCGTATATTTAAATTAACTTTCCTAAAACATTTATCATCTCAAAAAACCTGAAGAGGCTATCTATGATGTGTTAAAACAAGTTCATTCCTCCATTCAACCATTTACTCAATAAACATTTACTAATTACCAGACCCTATTCTAAGAGTTGGAGACATCAACAAGAAAAAGATCCAGTCTTCTTCCTCAGGGAACTCACAGGCTAGTTGGTACACTAGCCACATTAGCAAACAATTTCATTATAAGTTGATAAGTGTATGTAGGGGGATACGGGACAAATGGGATTAGTGGGAATTGAAGAAGGATACCATATATCAGAGTTCTTGGTTCCAAGCAACAGAAATTGAGTTTGACTAATATAAGCAGGAAAAGAGTCTATTGAAAGGTATTAAAAAGCTCATTGAATTGATAGATGACTGTCAAACTTGGCTTGGAAAATAGGTAGGAGCCACAGACCTAGCTAGTGGTGAGCCAGGGTCACACCTTAGATCTGGCTAGGATACTGCACTTGGCACCATCACCACTGAATTGGGTTGTGCCCAACTCTTGGCCTTGCATCAAATTTCCATTGTCTACATGCCACTTTTGCATGCGTTCATGGGCCTTGCACCTTTTAGCACTCCTTCAAGATTCTAACATCCATTGACAAAGCCAGGATCAATTGCTGGGGGGAATGAAATGAGAGTATTTTTTCCCCTCTCAAAAAAGGGTTTTTGAATACTGAGTGAGCAAAAAATTGTGATCATGCCCCTTATAAAGGTTTCATGGCAAAAAAAAGCATGACCTTGATCTTTTGATTCAGTGATTGCCACTTGGTGTAAATGCTTGTTGTTGAACCAAACCCAAGATAATGATTGAGCTAAGACTTGAAGATGAGTAGGAGCTCATGAAATAAACATCGGGGAAATGTATCCCAAAGAGAATATCTAATAATATATTAAATAAATATATCAAAGATAAATATATGAACACATGATTGTATAAAGTATATATAAAAGCAATCGATTGAATGAAGTATACAAAAAACATAGTCTTTCAGGGAAAAATAACTCACTTTAATGGAAATATAGAGTTCACATGGGGAGACAATGGCAGATTGGATTCAAGAGGTGGATGGGGCTAGAATTTCAAAGTACCTGCCTTTAGAGTATCACAGAGACAAAGCCCCTGCTCTCAGAAAATTTTTTTTTCATTTCTCAATCTCATTTTATCTTGTGAGGAGCCATTGAGGCATTCTAAAACAGAGTCCCCTAGCATAATGGGTTGGACAGTAGGTTGGAGGAGGTAAAGGCAAGATAAGGTAAGAGACTCACACCTGTCTGGATGAGAAATGATGAGACACCAGACCAACGCATTGGCAGTGAGAATGGGGAGGGTGGTCTCAGAAACTCCAGCTCCTTCTGAAATTTAAAGCAGTCATGGTTGCAACCCCTCTTTTCCCAGGGTCCTTGACCCCATGCCTACCCTCTTCAGATGGACAGAACATTGACTCACTGCAGACTGGACATGCTGGTCTTGCTCCCCCTTCCTTAGTGCCTGTGCCCCACTGCTTTTTTGCTCAGAGCCCTCCTTTCCAGCTCAGGACCACTCGCTGCTCAAGCCCTCAGCAGTGTCTTAACACTGTTGCTTGCTGCTGTCATAGTTTTGGTGAATAACCTGTCCAAATAGGTTAGAGAGCAAAGGTTTTTGTTTTAGGTCATGCCATATCTCCCTGAAGTCGACTGGCAACTGCTTGAGGGCAGTGATGCTGTGTTGTTCTTCCTTGTACCCTCACACCCTAGAATGGGCCCAGCACAGAGTACCCAGCACATGTTCCCAAAGGCGTCATCCCTGACTTTGTAGAGCACATCAGAGGTATGCCTGCGGCTGATAACTTCCGCCCTCATGTTCCTGCTTGGCTAATCTCTTTAAGCACACACCCTGAGTCACTGTCTACTCCTAAACCTCCTGCGGCTTCTCATTTCCCCTTGAACTTTTCTCCTTAGTCTCAGTCCATCAGTCTTTTTACTCCATAATTCCCCAGTAGACAACTCTGCTGTCACCAGACTGGCTCAGAAACAAGCCTCGCTGAAGTCTGATTCTTAATTGTCACTCATGCTGGTCCTCTGTCCCAAGAACAGCCTCACTCTTCTCTCTGGTGGTCCGGAACCAAGGACATCCTTCAGATCCAAGAAACCTGCCAAGTCCCTTATAGTTTCAGCCCTTGAAGATCTCCCCATGACTAAATGGTCCTACCGTCCTAGCATGTCCTTCAGCAGGGCTAGTACTGGCTGTTACGTGTTTCTTTATCACACCAAGTGAATTGTGAGCTGCTTGAGGGCCTCTGGTTCAAAGGGTACCTGGTACATTTCCAGACATGTGGGGCTCATGAATGCATTTTAGAGAACTGACATAAGGCAAACTGACTTCTGTGACCCCCATGTTATCAGACAGTTGCATTCTTCCCATGAACCTTCCCTGCCCCAAATTTTACTGTGTAAGGGATGCTGAGAAGTCTCTCTTTGAAATGACAGCCTAAAGACTTCAATGAGATTTTTAGTGTCTCTTGGTCAACCCCCTGCTGATCCTGAGTCACCACATTGGTGGTGATGCTAAGCCTCACTTTATGATTCACATTCTAAAAATGGGGTGAGGTTTTTACCGAGAAACTAATTCCAGTAGAAACTTAGCCTCACAATTGTTGGGTTCTTCTGTGGGTTTCCAGCTGCTAGCACAGCATTTCTCAAGGCCTGGTGTCTTAGGGCTTATTGGATGTGGCTATTCTATGGCAGGTACCCAGGATCCATTTCACAGATTGTGATGAGGGTTCCCTGTAATATGTTCCATCAGCCTTTCTTGGGACTGCTCATTATCTGTAATCAGCCCATGCCTGGCCTGGGATGGACAAGCTAAAAAAAGGGTAGATAAATCTTTAGGGCTATTATTTCATTCACACTTTCTGGGTCATGGTCTTGGTTCCTCGCCAGAATATACCTCCTCTTTATTTCGATAAAGAGGAGGTTTTAGGGTCTGTATTCTGGGGCCTATAACTGAGCACACGATTCCACTTAGCATCTAGAACTGTTCTCTAACAGTGACTGAAGGGGGAAATACCTAAAACCAGAATGTGTAAATGACAGAAATGGACTGACTTCATGCAGTGTGCATTCTAGTCCCAAGACTTCCATTAACAAGCTGCTACTTGGCGAGTCACTTAACAATGGCAGCAGTGATGGTAATGGCTGAGTTGATAAAGGGTTTGGAATGGGGGTCTGGCACATGGTTAGTCCTCTGTAAGGTCATCTGCTATTGTCATTGTTATGGTTACAAAGCATTCATTACACCCATTACTAGGCACTTGGCATGTATTATCTCATTTAATCCTTAGAATTGTGGAGCAATTTTTATTATTGTTGTTGTACAAAGTTGAACTGAGGCTTAAACGGGTTGAATTATGAGTCTAAGACTGTACAGGCCTCAAGTCCAGACAGTCTAATCCCAGACCCATGATCACAATCTCTTGTTACACTTAGTTTCCTTAGACCTTGGTTTTCTCATCTGTAACACTTGGAAGCTGTTGATCTTTAAAACCTTCCGATTCTAAAATTTCCAGATATTTCTCCCATTACCGTCATCCTTTCCTTCTCTTCCTCCCTTGACCCCTCCCACCTATCCATGAATTTCGCTGGGTTCATCATCACGGGATCAGCAGAATGTCGTCCCCATTGAATGATGACACTGCATGTGTCAGCACATGAACTCGTATTGTGGCTTTCTTTTTTGAAGAGGGCGGTAGGGGGGCTGTTTTACATGCTGCTATCTTTGTGAGAGGAGGAATCTGACTCTTCAGTTTTACTATCTTAACTTGGCCTACAGCCATAGCCACACTGAGTGACACTAACATCTGACAGGGTTTGAGGAAGGCGTCACAGGCAGAATCCTGTGGGAATCAGCTCTGTGTCTGTGGGCTCTGCGCTGCTGTGTGCTAAGATCTGGCTTAGGCACCTGCACTCTCCAGGCTGTTCATACATCTGGTCCATGGTCGGTAAGGATCTTAAGAGAGGGACTTGGAGAAGAGACGTCCTCTGTACAGCTTGGGTATTCTGGCAGACTTCCATATGGGAAGTTCCCAGGACATTTCATTATAGTTACATTGTAGTTGATATTTGTAAAGTACCATAGTTGGGTGATAGTCTGTAGATACACTGTACTATATAGTCTATATTCTATATAGCCTATATAATATATATTGTATTCTATAGTACTTTGTTTGTGGCTGTGAACCAAAGGTGATACATGTTTTGGCAGCAGCAGCAGACCTGTGTTCAAGGTCTGGATCTGTCACTTTCCAGGTGGGCGCATCTAATATACCTGCTTGTTATGGCTTCTATGTGATTCTTCTTTTTTTTTTTTTTTTTTTTGAGTCGGAGTCTTACTCTGTTGCCCAGGCTGGATTTCAGTGGCACACTGCTCATGGCCACCATAGCCTCACCTTGCTGGGCTCAGGCAATTTTTCTACCTCAGCCTCCCAAGTAGCTGGAACTACAGGCATGCGCCACCACACCCAGCTAATTTTTTGATTTATTGTAGAGATGAGGTCTTGCCATGTTGCTCAGGCTGATCTTGAACCCCTGAACTCAGGCAATTCTCTCGCCTCCACCTCCCAAAAGTGCTGGGATTATTGGCGTGAGCCACTGCGCCCAGCCTGTGATTATTTTTTAGGTGGGATCTTATTATGAAAAATATGAGTCAGTTTGTCACTGTCTTGAGAATCGTGGATTATTTTGCTTAGAAGTCTGGAGGAAACATTTTAGGAACCTTAAAGTACCAAATATGAACCTGGAAATACTAAAAGTGATGGATAAGTCACTTAATTTCTCTCAGCTTGGATTTCTTCATCTGTAGAAAATTCTAGCACTGCCTGTCCTACTTAACTAATGTAAGTGACTGTTGAATCAAATGAGGTATGGTATGAGAATGTGTTTCTAAGAATTACAAATTCTATGTAAACATTGGTTGAGGAAGTATCACACAACAAAGCTAATTGTTTTAATCACCAAAAAAGCAAAAGCTTAAGTTAACGTTTCTACTGTGATTTTTCCCAGTGTGAATAATTTACTACAGATAATAACTTGTAGTAAAATTTCCTAAGTTTTTTATTTTTATTGTGCACCAATTGGAAGGCAGTGAATTAAGTTGTTCTGGAAACTATCTGAATATTGTATGTATTCAGTTAATAAAAACTAATATTGTTCAAGGCATATAGTCTAAGCTCTTTTGTTGAAAGTGCATTGGTTTTTGCATTAATTCATATTTTATTAATCTATTATTAGGTTGAGAGTTAGGTTCAAGTTGCAAATATACCATATGCAAAAAGACCCTATGCAAAAAGCACAAACAGGCCAGACACAGTGGCTCATGCCTGTAATCCCAGTATTTTGGGAGGGTGAGGTTGGAGAACTGCTTGAGCCCAGAAGTTCAAGACTATCCTGGGCAACATAGTGAGGGTTCATAAAAAATTTAAAGAAATAGCCACGTGTGATGGCATATACATGTAGTCCCAGCTACTTGCAAGACTGAGGCGGGAGGTAAACTTGAGCCCATAGCTACAGTGAGCTATGCTCATGCCACTGTCCTCCAGCCTGGGTGACAAAACGAGACCCTCTCTCTACAGAAAATAAAATAGCATAAACAAAATTATAAGCCAACTGAGTATCCTTTTGAATACACAGAACATAATTGCAATGTGAGTAAAGGCAAGACCTGTGTATACTAATTCAAATTGGCCTAGGTTGAAAAATATATTTCCATAACTCACATTTTTCACTAAAGCAAATATTCCCTATCCTCTTACTCAAAATAAACAAGATGACACCATTTCTGTTTTTCTTGATTGGTAAATCACGCTTGGAGATACCATCTGGAGATTGTTGGGTTTCTGCCAAAGATTGAAATCAGACCAGCAAAGAGCTACCTGCCCAAGGCAAGAAACTGCACTGATTTCATAGAAAAGCGTGTGCTTTTATTTCACCATCTGGTGAAAAAAAGTGAAAGTACTTAGAAAAGTTTTATTATTTGTTTTGCAACAATAGCACTGGTTATAGATAACAGTATTTCTGAAATATAATTGGGGAAATGAGTGAATCTAATTGCTGAAAATTGTGTAATTATTTACACAAATATGAATTTATTTGATATGAAGACTTATCCAGAGATCTTGATGCTAAAGAAAGATATTTTAGAATAAAAGTTGGAGTCAGGCAAATTTCTCGAGTCCCCTCCCACTGTGGGAGCTTTTCTGTCTTCTCTATAAATCCTACTTTCAAAAAAACAGTTGGGGTCAAATAGGAGTAGAGAGAAGTAAAGCAATGGAAACCACCTCAGGCCTCCTTGTGAGCCATGCTATAAGCCCTAGAAGTGTGTGAATTGGGTATAACATGACGGTTATCCTTTTTGTCTTTTTTTAAACAGATTTCTGCATGACAGATTCACCAATGGCGAGAAGGGCTAGTCTGTCTACGTTCTGAGTATTGCCCTTGGCAAGACCCCTGAAACAGGCCCAAGGTCCAAGTCCATTGTGCCACCATACCCTCACCTCACCCCAGACAGTATTCTGGGGTCCACTCGAGGTCAGTAGTGGTCAGAGGTCAGAAGATGACCAGCACCTTCCTAGCATGACGACTGTGGATCATGTGATAGCTACCCACCAGTCAGAGTGGGTTTCCTTCAATGAAGACCCTCTGTTTCCGGCTTCCTCCGAGGGTAAGGAGTGCTTTTATTTCCTAATGTGAAGAGGTTGGCAAAAACTATGCCTGTTTGCTATGGCTTCTACTTGATGACTCTTTGGGTGGGATATTAATATGCAAAAAAGAGCCAGTTTGTCAATGTCCTGAGATGTGTGAATTCTTCCACTTAAGAAGCATGACGACATGCCTTAGGGAACTCAGGGTCCTAAAAAGAGGCCTGGAAACCCCAAAAGGATTTGCTTTTTCTTCCAAGAAACAGAAACTTAATACTTACAAAGTGCTTTACTCTCAGGCTTTTTATTTTTTTAAAAATTTGTTTATTTACTTTATTTTATTATAAAGATGTGGGGTACAAGTCAGGATTAGGTACATAAGTAACGTGTGCAGGTGAAGTTTGGGCCTTCAACTGGTCCTCACTTCCCCTGGTTTAGGATCAGGCACACTTTGTGTTGTTACATGCCCCCCCTTCCTCCCTCCCAGGCAGTGTCCCTTGACTGCCAATTCCTCCCTTGTACTTTTGTGATTAATGTTCAGGTTATGAGTGAGCACATGTGATAATCAGTTATTTGCTGCATTATTCACAATAGCAAAAACCTGGAACCAACCCTTATGCCCATCAAAAGTAAACTGGATAAAGAAAGTGTGCACTAGGCTTGGTGACTCAGCCTGTAATCCCAGCCCTTTGGGAGGCCGAGGTGAGTAGATTGCCTGAGCCCATTGGTTCGAGACCAGCCAAGGCAACTTGGTGAAACCTCATTTCTACCATAAATAAAAAATTAGCCAGACGTGGTAGCATGCACCTATACTTCCAGCGACTTGGAAGGCTGAGGTGAAAGGATCACCGGAGTCCAACAGGTCGATGCTGGGATGGCCGTGAACATGCCACTGTACTCCAGCTTGGGCAACAAAGTGAGGCTCCAACTCTTAAAAAAAAAGGAAAGAAAATGCGGTATTTATATATATGTGATGGAATATTACGCAGCCATAAAGAAGGGCAAAATCATGGACTTCTCAGCAAATTGGATGGAATTGGAGACAATTTATTTTTTTAATTTTTAATTTTTAGAACAACTCAGCAAAATAAAATTCCGGTTTATTGTTGAACAACATTGTTTCACACATACTTCAAACAGGTCAAAAAAAAGAAACACCAACTTCATAGATAAAAAAGGAAAAAAAAGAAACCTTTTATCTTTGACCTTTTTAACCATCTCATACAAACCAACTACTTATAGTACAGCTAAGTACATACACAAAAAAAGTTACTGGAATGCTCGGAATAAGATTGTTTTTTGTTGTTGTTTTTGCTTTTTTTACAAGGTTTTTTTTCTCCTTTGAGATTATAATGAACATGGTCACACCACAAGTAAAGTCAGAAGTAGGACAGAGAACGCTCCGGAGGCTGGTTTGGTCATCCGAGATCATTAAAAATGGCTGACCCCTAACAATATGTACAAAAATATAAGATGTAAATAAAAAATACAAACAAATTTCCTTTTTAAAGTACTTTTAAGAAAAAAAGCAGGGCCTTGGAAATTTTGGTTCTTTTTTCCTCCCCTGTTGCAAATTCTCATGGTTTTGGTGGGGTGGTGGAGAGCGCGTGTCATCTGCGGGTGGCGCTGCCCGCGGTGGGCGAGCGGGCGGCCTCTCGACTCGAAGGTGACCACGTTTAGATTCTGAGACGGGAAGTGGAGGGTGAATAGGTCACGGCGGCCTTGTTTTTTAGTTTAACTTTTCCTTTTCTTGTTGTCTAGTCATCGTCATCGGTCTTCTGCTTCTTAGTATCAACATCGTCATCCTCATTCTCTTCAGCTGCCCGTCTGCCCGTAGCGGCCTCAGCTTCCTCATCTTCATCTCCATCCTCCTCCTCCTCACCATCACCTTCTTCCTCCACCTCCTCCTCCTCCTCTCCACCTTCTTCCTCTTCTTCATCTACCTCACTGTCAGCCTCCTGCTCCCCGTTTTCCTCATTACATTCCCATCAGCAGGGGCTTCTCTTCCATTTTCCGCCTCCTCCACAACTTCCTCCTTGAAGTCCTTGGTGGTGATCTCAGAGCGGGTGTCCACGGCTGTGTCTGACATGGTGGGGCACGCCGGTGTTCCGATGCAGGGGACTCAGTGGGACACGAGAGTGCGAGCACTCTGGCGTTAAAGCTGCGGGAGTCCGCAGCGGCGGAGGCGGCAGCGGCAGCGGCGAGCAGAGAGCCGGACGGAGAACAAGGCAAAGATGGCTTTTCAGAGCAGCCAGTGGGGGCGGAGACGATTATTCTTAGCGATTTATCACTCTCAGCCTTTTTAAAGTGTTATTAAAAGTGATAGGCTCTTAGCCGGGCTCGGTGGCTCAGCCTGTAATCCCGCGCTTTGGGAGGCTGAGGTGAGTGGATTGCCTGAGCCCGCGGGTTCGAGACCCGCCTGGGCAACTTGGCAAGACATCATCTCTACCATAAATCAAAAATTAGTCGGGCGTGGTAGCGCGCGCCTGTAGTTCTGGTTACTTGGAAGGCTGAGGCGGAAAGATTGCTGGAGCCCAGCAGGTCAAAGCTGCGGTGGCCAGGAGCGGCCACTGCACTCCAGTCTGGGTGACAGAGTGAGACTCTAACGAAAAAAAAAAAAAAAAAAA
>NW_007260604.1:62792-72291 GCF_000164805.1 Carlito syrichta
TCAAAAAAAAAAAAAAAAAGTGACAGGCTCTAGAGTCAGATTGCTCGGGCTTCAATCCTGCCTCCACCACACATGAGTGATAGGCCCTGTGTAGACTATTTATCCTTTCTATGAATAGTTAGTTACCTGATCTGTACAACAGGGATAATCACAGTACCTGTCTCACAGTTGTTGTGAGGATTAGGTGAATCAACATGCATCAAGCGCTTAGAGCAATGTCTGGCATGTGGAAAGAGCTCAGTGTTGTCATCCTTGGTCATAATGAAGCTGGATATATTGACTCCCAGGGGCCTGGTGCTCAGGGATGAAGGTCAAGGTAAGACCTGGGAGATAGTTGCAGAGCTATGTCAGTTGGTTCTGTTCTACTGCAGCTCCCGGTGCCAGATGAAATCATCCCACTTAGGCCAGGAACAGTGGCTCATGCCTATAATCCCAGCACTTTGGGAGGCTGAGGCAGGGATTGCTTGAGGCCAGGAGTTTGAGACCAACGTAGGCCACACAGCAAGACTCTGTCTCTCTAAAACAACAACAATAATAATAAATAAAAACATAAAAATTAAAAAACTTAAAAATGAAATCATCCCTCCTACATTTACCACACATGGACAGTGTGAGTCTGCAAATGTGTTGTCCAATGTGGTAGCTGGGGCTACTAAACCCCTGAAATTTGGCAAGTCTGAACTGGAATGTTCTGTAAGTGTAAAATACCTACACTGAATTTCAAAGACCTAGTTAAGAAAACATTAAATAGCTTGTTACCAATTTTTGTATTGGTTCCATGTTGAATTTATACATTTTCAACATACTGTGTTAAAATATGTATTATTAAAAATAGTCCCTCCTGTTGCATCTTACTTTTTACAATGTGACACGAGAAAATTTAAAATTGCGTAACTGGCTCACTTTATTTCTACTGCACAGTGGTAGTCTAAAGGCTTTGAATATATTCACATGGACTGCTTTGTTGGCTGGCAATAGGAGAAAGAATTTTCATACTAGTTCTTTGATTTTTTTAAAGTTTTCATATAGTAAAATTGACTTCTTTTGGTATACAGTTGATGGATTTTAGCACATCTAGATTTGTGTATCTACCACCATAATCGGGATATAGTTTATTTTCAGACAAATTTTTTGAAGGCTGTTTAATTTTCTGGAACCACTAAAGTGATACAGCACCAAAGGAAGAGTCTCTGTGTTACTTTCAGCTGGTTATGCCAGGTTCGTACCTGGTGGCCCATGGATGTACGTAACTTTGTACAGAGTTTGAAATTTGAATTTTGAATGTCTTCAGACAGAAGTTATTCACGGTCTCCATCAGTCCCTATTGCCTTTGACTTTTTCCACTTGATTTAAGTATGTTTCTTGCTTGTCCTCTGTAAGCACTTTCCTTTGTGACCCCCAAGCACTGGAGTAGATGCTGGGATAAGAATAGTGAAGGCCGGGCTCCGTGGCTCAGCCTATAATCCTAGCGCTTTGGGAGGCCAAGGCGAGTGGATTGCCAGAGCCCATGGGTTCGAGACCCACCCGGGCAACTTGGCAAGACCTTGTCTCTGCAATAAATCAAAAATTAGCCAGGTGTGGTAGCACGTGCCTGTAGTTCCGGTTACTTGGAAGGTTGAGGCGGAAGGATCGCCAGAACCTAGCAGGTTGAGGCTGTGGTAGCTGGGAGCATGCCAGTGCACTCCAGCCTGGGCGATGGAGTGAGACTCCAACTCAAAAAAAAAAAAGTATAATGAAGAAGACTCCTAGCCCCTGCCTGCCTGGACACTGACTGGAGACTGCTGAGGTCTAGCTTTTACCCAGGATTAGGGAAACAGGCCTTTAGCATAGAGTCTGATGGGTATAACTGTTTCCTCTATCCCCACCTGCTGTAATGGCACATCCTGTATCACTCCCTGCTCATCCTTATTTTTTGCCTGCATGAGACAGTTCTGGAGAGTGGTCTTTTTCACAGTATGGTGATATCTGGTATCTGTTTCAGGGGGCACCGAAGAGCACCTCCCAGGACTGTCATCTTCCTCGGACCAGTCCGAGAGCTCTTCGGGAGAGAACCAGGTGGTGGATGGAGGCTCTCAGGATCTTTCCCACTCGGAGCGGGATGATTCCTCTGAAAAGATGGGCCTCATCTCTGAAGCGGCCTCCCCACCAGGGAGCCCCCAGCAGCCCTCACCTGACCTGGCCTCCGCCATCAGCAACTGGGTTCAATTTGAAGATGACACACCCTGGGCCAGCTCATCACCTCCTCATAAAGAAACAGGTGAGACAGGTGGGAAGCTGGGAAGTTTCCACTTTGGGTATCTCTCAGCAGGGGTGCCGTTCCATGAGAGGTCTATAGGGCTGCCAGGATTCTGTTTTACCTGCTTCAGAGCCCTGATGCATCAGCCACTTAGGAGGGAGCAGACAGATCTCATTTGGTTTAATTCTGTAACTCATTTTTGTTGACATGTGCATTCAAAAGAACTTAGGTGTTCTGGAACATTCCAACCTTTTAATCTTGTCCCTAGCTCTTGACTTGCGTTTGAAAAAAATGCATAAAAATTTATCTGTTAGGGATTGACATTATATTTACCCAGCCCCTAAACTGTGATCTCCTCACATGGAGAAGTGAATGTCTCAAAGTGTATACCCCCGACTCTCTCTAAAGGAGGCACTGGTGGGACTTGTTAAAAGTGAATATTCTCATACTCCAGACCGCTTGAATCCAGATCTTCAGGGGTGGGGATGTCATTGATGGTAAAAATCTTCTTTTGTGGCGCTTCAGTGACCAGAAGCTGCAGGGGCACTTGGTGAAGCCATAGGAGGCCATCTCCACCCTGGTGAGCTGGCTGTTTATTTTGTTGTGACTGGATAAGCTTTGGAACTGTATTAGTTTTCTACTTGCTGCTGTAACAAATGACCACAAATGTAGTGTGAGCTTAAACAACATGAATTTATCGTCTTCCTAGTCTATATTTCAGAAGTCCATCATGGGTGTTCCTGGGCCAGAATCCAGGGGGTAGCAGGGCTGTGTTGCTTTCCAGAGGCTCTAAGGGAAAATCTGTTTCCAGGCCTTTTCCAACTTCCAGAGGCCGCCCACATTCTTGGAAAATGACCTCTTGCTCTGACTCCAGAGCCAGGAATGTTGCTTCTCTCTGTGTTTTTCTTTTCAACTCACATCTTTCTTTGACTTCTTCTGCTTGTCATCCGTTAATGACCTTTGTGATTACTTTGGACCCAGCAGGATAATGACCTATCCCACAGTCCTTAACATAATCACATCAGTAAAGTCCCTTTTGCCATGTAAGGTGACATATTCACAAGTTCTGGAGAGGAGGACGTGGACATCTTGGGCTCTGGGGGGCATTATTCTTAGCAGCAAAAAGCAAGATTGGCATATTTTTCTGTTGATGGAGTAAATGTTTTGCTAGTTTAAAACTTTTTTTAAAACTGTTTCCTTTGTTTTCCAACATGTTTTCAACACCAATAAGAATGATATATTTTTTTGAGCCAGTATCTTACTTTTTGCCTAGGCTGGAGCACTGTACCACTGTACAGTCACAGCTTACCACACACTCGAACTCCTGGGCTCAAGCAATCCTCCCACCTTGATCTCCTGAGTAGTTGGGACTACAGGCATGCACCACCATGCCCGGCTAAATTTTTTTTGTTTTCTTGTAGAGAAGAGGTCTTGATCTGTTGCCTAGCTGGTCTTGAACTCTTGGCCTTAAGTAATCCTCCCGCGGTGGCCTCCCAAATGCTGAGATTATAGGTGTGAGTCACCATGCCCAGCCAAAAATGATTTTATGGAAACATAAAACATAATTCTATCATATAACAAGTGTTTCCATTTCATATATAAGCCTCACATTTCTCTGTGAATTGCTGGTGAAAGCCCTGACACTCAGAGCAGTGTAGAAGGAGTGTCAGGTCCAGACAGGTTTCCGCTGCTGAACACCTAACACTGGCAAGCTCCAGGCTGAGCATTTATGCATGTAGGAAATAGTTGCTGAGCACTGGGCAGTGAGCCAGCACAGACATATAGACTTATGTTTAATAAAGCACTTTACTGCATACTTCCTCTCTCAGTTTCTGTGCTCCATGCTTTGTCTACATCATCTCATGTATTTATAACCATCATATGAGGAAGTATTCATCTTTTATTCATATTACACATGATGGAGATTGAGACAGACAGTGGCTTGGGAACTGGCCCCAGGTTGTATGCTTGGTGGTAGCAAGAGAGCTTCAGCACCAGGCTGGTCCCATAGTCTTGGAGCAACCCAGGGATACGCTGTGCTATGCACCTCACTCTTCCTGGGGCTGCCGCACTAGTATCCTTGGCCCTCTAGTATTTTTGGTTACGTGAGAGGCAGGAGAGGTGAGAATAGGAGGTGAAGGATGGGCACTGTGGCATTTCTCCATTCAGTGGCCCTAAATTGGCCATGCCTGCAGGTCATTGATTTTGTTCACGTCATTCTGATTCTTTCATGTCTTGTTCATACTTTACCTTTAGCCACAGAGATTTCCTGATTGCTCCCGACTGTTTCTATTGTGATGGGCCAGTTTGCATCAACTCTTCACTCATTTTTCAAGACTAATTCTGGAGTTAGTCGTAATTATGATAGTTTTGATATATTGTTAAAGCTTTATCCTTTAAGGCAGCAGTTCACAAAGTGTGATCTATAAGCCGGACTTGGTGACTCGGCCTGTAATCCTGCGCTTTGGGAGCCTGAAGTGAGTGGATTTCCTGAGCCGCGGGTGTGAGACCCGCCTGGGCAACTGGGTGAGACCTCATCTCTACAATAAATAAAAAAATTAGCTGGGTGTGGTAGCGCGCGCCTGTAGTTCCAGCTACTTGGAAGGCTGAGGCAGAAGGATCGCTGGAGTCCAGCAGGTCGAGGCTGCGGTGGCCGGGAGCGTGCCTCTGCACTCCAGTCTGGGCGACAGAGTGAGACTCCCAACTCAAAAAAAAAAAAAGTGTGATCTATAGAGCCCTGGGGTTTCCCAAGACCCTTTCAAGTGAACTTTGAGGTTAAAATCATTTTCATAATTATCCCAAGTTGTTATTTGCTCGTTTTACTGCATTGACATTTGCATTGATGGTACAAAAATAACAGCAAGTAAAACTTCTGGTCATTGTCTACTCATAGTGAAAAAGTCAGTTTCACTTAACAATATCCTTGATAAGGTAATAAAAATTAGTTTTTTGAAACTCTTGATTCTTGAGTATGTCTTTTTAATATTTTCTGTGACAGACTGGGAAATATATATAAATAATTTTTGCCCCATTCCAAAGTATGATTGTCTTGAAAAATGCTTATCTTGAAAAAAACTGAGTTTATATTTTTTAATTTAAAAATCAATTTAAAAATGAAAAATTTTTTTAAAAAATCAAATAAGCAAAAAGAAATTTTTTTTTTTGAGACAGCATCTCTATCACTCAGGCTGGAGTGTAGTGGTGACAATCATGAATTATCACAGCCTTGAAATCCTGGGTTCAAGTGATTCTCCTGCCTCAGTCTCCCAAGTAGCTAGGATTCTACAGATGTGTACCACTGTTCCCTGCTAATTTTTCTGTTTTGTTTTTTTTTTATTTTTTATTTTGGTAGAGACAAGGTCTCACTTTGTTATTTAGGCTGGAACAATTCAACAATTCTTTATGAAAAAATATTGATATTTTAAAGTAGTATTCAAATAATACTTGCCTGAGCCTGTCACACTTGATACCCTAATTTCTGCCGTGGTTTCAATAAAACTTTATTTACAAAAGCTTGTGAGCCAAAGTTTGCTACTTGGATTTTGATTGATATTTTAAATATTCCATTGAAATGTTATTTTGATTAGTGAGTTTTTTTTTTTTTTTTTTGGCTCCCCTCCCCACTTACATTTTACACCCAAGGCAAGTGTATCACATACCTTAGCCTAATTCCAGCCTTGCCATGTTCTAAGACTATGAGATTTATTGATATTACTAGAGAATTAGTCAATAAATGACAACTTTGAGATGCATGAAAGCATAATTTTGGCTGGAAAACTTCTCAAATTTGACTAATTCCATCTGTTTCCATGTGTGAAGATTTAACTCTCTGCCTCTAGCCTGTGGAATGGTTTCCCAGCAGACCTGATGCCTCGTCTGAAGGCAAGATGCAGGGATAATAAGCTAAGCACAGGACAGTTCCACCTCAGGCAATGCTTCTAACATGGAAGCCCAAGAACCATGGAGGACTGCGCAGAGCATCAAGTGGGTAAAGAAAATGGTAATAAGTCCTAGGGCCTGAGTCCAAATTTCCTACCAGTACCCAGCTTGACCCATCAATGAACCTACTAAATAAAAGGCTACAAGGTACATTCCAGTTACCCAAACCCACCTCTGCCACACAGCCAACTCCCTGAGGGTTTCCTCTTATGGACTGTGTTTAGCAATCAGGAAGAGTTGTTGGCAGAGCAAAGGACAGGCAATACGAAGGAGAAATGAGACTGTAGCCTTTCAGCTTGGATAATGCAGACATTCCCCAGGTTAGATAGTTGTTCCATTCTTGAGGCTGTTGGGCACTTCAGCTTCTAAATTTGAATCCAGAATGTTCGATTGGCCAGGCATGGTGGCTCACATCTGTAAACCCAGCACATTAGGAGGCCAAGGCAAGAGGATTGCTTGAGCCGGGGAGTTCAAGACCAACTTAGGCAGCATAGTGAGACCTCATCTACAAGAATTAAAAAATTAGCCAAACGTGGTGGTATGGATCTCTAGTCCCAGCTTCTTGGGAAGCTGAGGTGGGAGGATCACCTGAGCTCAGAAGATTGAGGCTGCAGTGACCTGTGATTTTGCCACTGCCCTCTATCCTGGGTGACACAGTAAGAACCCAACTCAGAAAAAAAAATGTTTGGTTACATGTGCCATATATTGCAATAGCACCACTTATGTAACTGCTGGCATTACACAGAAATAACACAGATGTATGCAGTGAGTATCCTCACAGTGAGAGACAGTATTACTAAGACTCCTTGCAGTCACCACTTCCTATTCTGTTCTTTCGGTGATACTCAGCTAGATAATGGCTCCCAAAGGCCTCAGGCCATTGTCCCTAGAACCTATAAATGCTCTCTTATTTGAAAAAAAAGGCCTTTGCAGATGTGATTAAGGATTTTGAAGCTGGGCACAGTGGCTCACGCCCTGTATCCCAGCACTTTGGAAGGCCGGCGTGGGAGGATTGCTTGAGGCCAGACCAGCCTGGTCAACATAGCGAGACCTTGACTCTACAAAAAATCAAAAAAATTAGCTGGTTTTGGTGGTGTGTGCCTGCAGTCCCAGCTACTCAGGATGCTGAGGTGGGAGGTTCACCTGAGCTCAGGAGGTGAGGCTACAGTGAGCTATGATTGTGTCATTGCACTCTAGACTGGGCAACAAAATGAGGCTCTGACTCAAAAAATAAAAAAAAAATAAAAAGAATTTTGAGATGGAGGGGTGATAATCCCGGGCCCTAAATATAGCCACATGCATCCTTATAGAAGGATGGTGGAGGGAGATTTTGTTTACACAGAGGAGAAAGCAATGTGAGTATGAAACAAAGATTTGATGATGCTGACCTTTGAGTGATGAAGCCACAGCCAAGGAATGCTGGCGCCAACAGAAGCCAGAAAAGGCAAGGAACAGATTCTCCCTGTGGAAGAATTGTGGTCCTGCTGACATCTTTTTTTTTTTTTTTGGTAGGGGTCTTTGTCATCCACTCTGCAGTGCAGTGGTGCAATTATGACTCACTGCAGCCTGGGACTCCTGGGCTTAAGCAATTCTCCCTCCTCAGCCTCCTGAGTAACTGGAACTGAAGGTGCATGCCATCACACTCAGCTATTTTTTATTTTTATTTTTAGAAGTAGGTCTTGCTATGTTGTCCAGGCTGGTCTCGAACTCCTGGCCTCAAGTGATCCTCTCACTTCAGCCTCTCAAAGTGCTGGTATTACAGGCGTGGGCTTCCATACCCAGCCTTCTGCTAACATCTTGATTTTTGGCACAGCAATTCTGATTTCAGATTCTGGCCTCCAGAACCACAGGAGAATAAATGACTGTTGTTTTAGGCTGCCAAGTTTGTGGTAATGTGTTGCAGCAGTCACAGGAAACTAACATACTAAGTCTGTAAAATCTTAAAAGGGAACCCTTCACATAGAAGGCTGAGGATAAGTCAGTCTTGGTTAGGGGTGCATCTGTAATAGAGCAGGCTGTTTGTTTGTTAGGCAGATGTGTGCAGGCCACTCTGCTTTATCTCCAGGCCTTGTAGCCTTTATCATTTATTTATTCATTGAGTCACCCGATAGCTATGAAGCATTTTCTCTCTGTGCTTCTGCTAGGTGTGGATTTTCTTTTCTTTTCTGGTTTTTTTTTGAGTCAGAGTCTGTCACCCAGGCATTTTTTTTTTTTTTGTACTTATTGTGGAGAGGAGATCTCGCCAAGTTGCCCAGGCTAGTCTCCACCTCCCTAAGTGCAGGAATGAGCCACTGCACCTGGCTAGGTATGGATTTTCAAAGACATAGTGTAGTGCTAAGAATGTAACAGACGTTCTTTGGGCTTCTTTCTGGATTCTCAAGCAGAAAACCAGAGCCCTACCTGTGCACCTGTGGTTTCTTCCATCTGCCTCCAGTTGATTGTCTTTCAATGACTGCATGTCTTTCTTTTAAGTTTTCCATTTCATGGTAGCTGAGAATTTGGAACTGGTTCTGAAGAAGTGAAGAAGTGAATGTCGGGAGAATTGCTTGCCTGCAAGTCTCATTTTATAGCAGGTGCATCTATTGCCTTTTCCTGCAAAGGATTAAAATCAGAACTTAAAGCAAAAATCCCTGGTTATTTACTTTCAGGACTTCCAAAGCTCTTACTCAATTTTACCCTGGGTCGGTGGTGCCCACTTGGAGAAAAGTCACAGCTAGGTGACCCACTTGTATAAAATGAGTTGTCACCTGGTACTTTTTAGTCTAGCATGACAACATCAAAATGATTTGTCCATTAATTTCTTATTTAGCCATTCCAAAAAATTGCTTTTCTTAGTTTATTTATTTCCATCCGTCATATCCTGGGTCTGTTTTGCCTATAGCTTCATCCATGTAGATCAAACAAACTCTTTTTAGCATGGATAACACACACATGAAATGGAACTGGGGCAAGAGACACATTTGATGTGCTGTGCTTGAACCTGCAAACATCTGGGCTCTTTGGTGAAATGTGGAGTATGCAGTGTGTCTATGTGCATGCAGGAGACAAGGTCTAGCCAGAAAAAAAGAATCTGAGGAAACATTTTTGGCTTCAGCCATCCTCCTGGTCATATCAGTATCACCAGAGCAAACTGACTTTTTCCTGTATGTAATGTATAGTTATGGTGTTCAGTTTCTTCCCTTTTTTATTCCCCATTTACTTCTGTTAAGTGCCCAGGCATGCTTCTGTCAAGAGAGAGGGAAAGAGAGGGGGAAAGCATTTATCTTGGTAACTTTCTTATATCCTTTTAGGAGAAGGTCATGATCTTGGTCTAAGATAAATAGG
>NW_007260604.1:72311-100698 GCF_000164805.1 Carlito syrichta
GGAGGGGAGGACTGATTAGCATTGTTTGTAGTCTCGATTTCTGGAAGTAAAATTGCAAAGAGAGGTTGGGAAAGAGAGGATAATGGGCACACACACACAAACACACGCACGCATGTGTGCATGGAGTAGGTAGGTTATCTGGGATACTCCCTTCCCATCCCCTAGTTCCCTGTTCCCTTTCTCCCACTCTTCCAAAGTTTTTCTGGCAGATGAAGAGCACAAAACAAAAGATTACATCTTTTAAACTATGCCATCCAAGAATAAAGCCAAGGGAGCACTGGATTTTAGCCTGGAATGAGAATGTACTATTTGCCCTAATTAAAATGCAACAAGGCTGTAGGCACAGTGGAGTTAGGGACAAAGAGACTGTCACTAATGGTAAATCTCTTTCTTTTATGGCATTTAAATGCCCTGAAGCTGCATCAGGAAGCTTAGAGAAGTCCAGGAGTTGTTAGTCCCCACCCTGATGACCTGGCCACTTGTTTTATTGTGCACCGAAGCAGACCAAGGTTGATTGGATAACCAGGAGCAACAGCTGGTGGGGAAAACAACTTCAGAAATGCTTAAATCCACCAAGGGAACAACTTTCTTTTGGGCTTTAATTAGGGCAGGATTTGAAGTGAATAAGAGTCATAGCAGTTGGTCCGGGAAAAAGAAGATACATAATCTCCCTTAGGAAAATATGAGGAAAATAAAATGAGAGAGACAAAAGCCTTCTTATAACCACATTTATGGGAGGGAGAGGCAGCGTCAGTTCTTTGGACCTGAGGATCTTGGGAACGAGGGGACATATGCAATCATGCCCCTGCAATCTTTTATGAAAATTGTTGCCTCCAACTAAACCTCTGAAATTTGATAGAGGCCAAATGGGGGATTGAGATCTCCAAATTAATAAGACCACTTTGGGCCATACTGATAAGTGATCTCTTCAGCAAGATTTTTACTAGAACCTTAAATATGAAATATGTAAACCTATTAAATTAGCCACAAGAACACTGTTCACATCTCCAGTTTGAAGATGCTAGATGATCTAAGGTTATATGGTGAAAAATGTCAAGACATTTAACTGAGAATTAGTTTGCTGAACCCTGAATTAGATGCATGGATAGTCCATTAAACTGTGAGCAGAACCAAAGTGTTAAAAAAGAAAAAAAAAAAGCTTCAGGTGAATCTGTTTAAATCAAAATTAAAACTTTGTAACTTTCTCCAAAGAAATATTTTTGAAAACGGACCTAAACCCAGCTTGTGTCTTATTCACTTTGGGTCCTTTAGCAATAGTAGTCCTGACTTTTCCTAGCTACAGAAAAGTGTAATTGACTTATTTAAGGCCTCCTCTGGCTTTAAAATCCCACCATGTACCAGGAAGAATATAGCAGTCAGCTTTCCTATCACCTAAAATCTTATATATAGAAAGATTCTGTCCAAGCAAAGGCTGATTTCAGGTATGCATATTTTACAAGTGTGTGTGTTTAGAATGTGTTTGCAAATGCCTGCAGACAAATAGACTAAAGAGCAAAGTTCATCTTCAAAATATAAAAAAAAAATTAAGCCCTATTGTAGCATGCGACTTCCTGTTCACTCATGTTGTATGCTGACCTTCCTCCATGGACATGGCAATTTTTCTGCAAGGCCAGGACTGAATTGGACCCGTTATGCAGATCCTACAGGATGTGCATAATTGCAAAGAAAAAAGAAAAAACCTTGCAATTCCGGGACATTTGTCCCACAACTCAAGCAAAACACGAGTATTCCCTTGTGCTTCAAATGTCTTCCCTAAAAGCTTGGTCTAAGGCCTTCCCATTGTGTCTGGGGAAGCTAATTATCTGGGACCAGAGAAAGAGCCACTTGTTTATGAGAGGATCAGAGGTGACGTTAGTCATTTAAGAGGGAGGCAGGGGTGACAGCTGAGAGACTTCATCCTGAAGAAGACTAGCCCAGCAGTTAATTTCTGTTTTGTTATACATTCTGACTAATAGGGGTGGTGGGTGGTGGATGGGGGTGGAATAAGAGCCCGACCCTTTTGGTGACCATGTGGACAAGGCCCACTGTGGTTTGCATGCATATGTATTTTACTTCTGAACAGAGATGGTCTTATTTTCTTTTAATACCTTGACTTGTTCTTCTCTGCTTCCAAATGTAATTGATGGCCTTTGTGGAGTCCCTCTGAGAATGAATTTCAACAGAACCCTTTTTCCTCAGGGCTGGTGTCCTCTCCAACCCTCTGCCCTGGGCTCCACTCTGGTCTAACTGCATCTCCTCTCTTGCTGTTCCAGACATATTCACTGCTGCCCTGGCTGTTCCTTCTGCCCCAACCGCTTTTTCCTCCGTGTTTTCACTCAGAACTCTGCTCTAGTATCAAATCACCTCTTCAAGGAGACCCAGAGAACTCCATCCCGATGCTCTAGTTTTTTCTCTTTAAATTTCTTCGCAGCCCATGTTTCTACCCGAAACATGATATCATATATTTACTGATTTGCTTGTTTCTTGTCTCTCTTCCCCATAGAAAGAAGGACTCTGTCTATCTAATTTATTATCCCAGAATATGGTTTGTGGAATTTAGGAGGTGCCTACTTAGCATCTGTTGGATTAGTGAGTGAAAAGATAAAAGTATGTCTAAAACGTACTGCAAAATGACTAAGTGACTCCTATTATGGGGCTAATAAGCTGTTAGGTAGAACTTGAAGCATTGCTTCCTCAGTGAAGTCAGTTCGTTTTATTTTGTTTTAAACAAGATAGGCCAGGAAGCTAGGCTGGCCTCTTACCAATCCTACTGCCCTCTCCTTACCAGCTAACTATTTTCATCAGTCTGTGGTTTTCTACTGTTATTCACACAAAACACATATCCACATATACATGGGTGAATACACACCATGGGTATATGCCTAGGTACGCGCACACACATACGCATGTACATGATACACACACACATACTTGCATATACATACACAAATGCACATACTTTTATTTTATTCTTGGGTGTTGCTTTAAAAAGCACACTTACAACTATCCTTTAGGCCAGGCTCGGTGGCTCAGCCTGTCTCGGGAGGCCAAGATGAAAGGATTGCCTTAGTCCATGGGTTTGAAACCAGCCCAGGCGACTTGGTGAGACATCGTCTCTACAATTTAAAAACAAAAAACTACCCTTTATATTTTTGTTGTATTTAAGGATGCCATCACGTTACAGACGGTGGTAAAGTGCTCTCAAAGACTCTACAATTTAAAAACAAAAAACTACTCTTTATATTTCTGTTGTATTTAAGGATGCCATCACGTTACAGACGGTGGTAAAGTGCTCTCAAAGATAACTCTTTCCAGTTATCTAAAAGGGAACTGAAAATATTTTATTAAAACTCCAAATATACTCCTTTTCCAGAGAATGTGCTGGTTTACCCAGAGAGGCCATGTGGCCTAACTCTCCCTCAGTGTGGGACACAAAACACAATAAACTACCCAAGTGTGTATCAATTAACTAGTTCATTCATGCAAAAAAATATGTAGAAACTGGGAATACAATTATGAGAAAGCTGGACACAGCTCCCACTCCCCCAAGTTGACGTTACTTAACAGTTGGGCAATCTGTTATTGAGGGAGCTTTCTGGGCATGAATAAGAGCTCCTCTGAGCCAGTCCTGGGAACAGCTGCTTCCTGTGGCCAACTCTGAAGAGGCAGAGTGGCCACAGATAAAGAGTGGCATCAGATCTATTTTGTATGCATGGATGGGCACATTGACAGCCCTAGAAAAGCCACATATCCTCAGTGATTAGACATCAAAATATAAAAAAAGGACATGACATCCAAATATATGTATTTACAATTCTAATCTACTCAGGATTTCAAAGGACTAAAAGAAAGAAAAATATTGTATTAGCCATATTAGCTGACAGCTTGTAAATGTATTATTCTATTAACCCATGTTATTTTGAGCCCCACAATATGCTAGTCCCTGATGGGGCACTGTGGATACAGCCAAATATTCCGGCCCCAAGGAGCACACATTCTGCTGGGGGGGTGTGGCTAGGGGAGGGGGAATATCAGACGCACAGTAAAGAAGCAGATATGGAGTGAGTGTGTTAGCAAAAGTAGTAAGTGGAAAGGAGAGAAAAACGAGGCAAAAGAAGGGAACATGGTGAAGAGATGGTAAAGCTTTACATGAGGTCAGAGAGTGACTGACAGGTAAAAATGAGTGAAGACCTGACAGACTGAGGGAGCAAGCTTTGCAGAAATTGGGGGAAGCCTTTACTGTGGAAAGAACAGCAAGTGAACAGCCTCTGTGGGGCAGCTGTGCTTGTGGTGTGTGACTGCAGTGGAGTGAATGTGGGAAGAGACGGAGAGGGAGAAAGTTTACCGGGACTCAGACACATGGGTCCTTGGAGGGTGTGCAGAAGATTTGGATTTTTCCTGTAGTGAGATGGAAGGCCATTGGAGGGTTTTGAACGGAGGCATGGCATGCTCCAAGCTGAGTTTTAACAGTCATTCTATTAAAACTGTGTGGCTAGCCGGGCATGGTGGCTCACGCCTATAATCCCAGCACTTTGGGAGACTGAAGTGAGAGAATTGCCTGAGCCCACGGGTTCAAGACCAGCCTGGGCAACTTGGTGAGACCTCATCTCTGCAATAAAGAAAAATTAACCAGGCGTGATGGCACATGCCAGGAGTTCCAGCTACTTGGAAGGCTGAGGCGGAAGGATCACCTGAGCCCAACAGGATGAGGCTGCGGTGGCCATGAGCATGCCATTGTACTCCAGCCTGGGCCGATGGAGCGAGACTCCAACTAAAAAAAAAAGTTGTGACTGTCGTAGTATGGTGGTTGAGAGTGGTGTTGCTAGGATAGTCTGAGACGAGTACAAAGGAAGAAGCAGGGAGACCAGAGAGGAGGCCCCTGCATCAATCTGGCAAGAGAAGATGGTGGCTTGGCCCAGGGGTAGCTTGGAGGTAGTAGGATGTGATTGGATTCTAGATATATTTTGAAGGTAGGACTAACAGAACTTGTGATGGAATAAATGTGAGAAGAAGCAAGGATGACTCAATGAATTTGTTCTGAGCAACTGAAAGGATGAAGGAGCTGGTTTGTGGGGAGTAATGGGAATGTCATTTGGGGCATTTCGAGTTAGAGATCTAAATGGAGATTTCAAGCCGATTTGGACATAAGGACACATCTGGAAATAAAAACCACTATCACTTGGCCCATTTTGAGTACTTGCTTTGTCAGTGTTAACCTAATCCCCTTATGAGATTCATGAGAAAATGGAGGAATGAATGGATTAAGCCACTTGCCCCAGGCTGCAGAGTGAGATCCTGGAAGTCTGAAGCCAGTGTCCTTATGCTTAACCTCATAAGGAAGAGAGGCAGATTTTGGTCTTTCCTTCACTTTAGTCCTTGCTGGATGGATGTGGCATGAAGCATCATGCTGGAAGCCACTTGTGGCTATTTGGTCCAGGTGTCAAAGGTCTGACCCCTGGGGAAAGAGTCAGCTCCAGGCTCAGTACTTTTCTTGTTTCAAATGAGCTTGTGGCCTAAGGACATTCACCAAAGAAGCTGAATAAAAGAACTTATCCCAGATTTCTTTTTTTCTCATTTATTTATTTATTTTTAAATAATACAATTTTAAAATAAATTCAGGATTAGGTATACAAGTGGTCATCATATAGATAAAGTTTGGGCCTCCCTTTGGGCCCCACTTTGCCTGGTTTGAGATCAGGTAGCCTTATTACTGTTATGTGCCCATCCCCACCCCCTTCCCCTGCCAGTTTCTGGCTACTACCAATCCATTTCTTATGGATTGGTAATGGATTGGTAAATGTTCAGGGTCCTCCTGTGAGTGAGAACATATGGTACTCAGTTCTTTGTTTCTGTGACAAATCACTGAGTATTGTAGACTCTAAATCCATCTAAGTTACTGCAAAGTCCATAATTTTGTTCTTTTGTGGCTGCATAATATTTCATCATGTATATATACTACATTTTTAAATCCAGTCCAGTTTCGATGGGCAACATGGTTGGTTCCATGTTTTTGCTATTATGAGTAGTGTTGTAATAAACATGCGTGTGCAGGTATCTTTCTTGTAGAGTGATTTTTCTCTGGGTATATTCCCAGAAGGGGGATCACTGGATCGTATGGAAGGTCAATTTCTAGTTCTTTTAGTAATAGCCACACTGTTTTCCATAGAGGTTGAACTAGTTTGCATTCCCACCAACAGTGTAGAAGCATTCCCTTTTCTCTGCATCTTTGCCAGCATCTGTTGTTTTTTGTTTTATTATTGATGGCCATTCTTACTGGAGTTAGGTGGTATCTCAATGTGGTTTTGATTTGCATTTCTCTGATGATTAGTGAGACTGAGCATTTTTTTTTGGTGTTTGTTGGCTATTCATATGTCTTCTTTTGAGAAGTGTCTATTCATGTCTTTTTAATGGGGCTGTTTGTATTTTTCCTTTCGGCACATTTGAGTTCCTTGTAGATCCTGTATTTTAGGCCTTTGTCAGATATGTAGTTGGCAAATATTTTTTCCCATTCTGTGGGCTGTCTCCCCACTTCATCCCAGATTTCTAATCCAAGAAATAAGTAAAGTATATTAAAGAACAGTTTGTGAGCTGTCAGAACTCTGCCTCTTCCAGCTGCTTCTTAGTTTCTCTTTCTTTTTGGTTTCTCTTAGCTCCTTAGTTTCTCTTTCAAGGAAAATGTTGACATTTTATCTAACAAATGTAAAGAACCAAAGTGAAAATACAAGTAAATAAGTAAAATATCTTTCTTCCTGACCAACCAGTCTTTTTCGATATGTGGTTTTAATAAGTTTTATTAACTACTGAAAAAATACAAAGGGACATTTAAAAATATATACTAGATGATAAAGGCCAGCAGCATAACCCATCATTCAGGGTGATCAACAGAATGTTGTCATCACCTCACCCAGACGCCCTCCATGCTTTCCTACTGATCACATCCTCCTCCTCTATCCCTTCCCCTCCCCACCTTCTCGAGTTTTGTGATAATGACTGTATTACTTTTCTTGATAGATTTACTACCCACACATGCATCCAGAATGATATCATTTGGTTTGGCCTGGTTTTGAACTTTCTATAAGTGGAATAAGGCTGTCTTACTTTGTGGCTGGCTCCTTTCATACATCATTATTGGTGAGACTTGTCCATGTCCTTACTGGTGCTGAGTTCTTTAGTTTTTATTGCTGTGGTTTCCATTATAGTAATGTACTACAATTTATTTATCCATTCTGTTATTGATGGACATTTGGGTTATATCTACTTTTTTTTTTTTTCCCCTTGAGTTGGAGTCTCACTCTGTCACCCAGGCTGGAGTGCAGTGGCCACTCCCAGCCACTGCAGACTCGACCTGCTGGGCTCCGGCGATCCTTCCACCTCAGCCTTCCAAGTAGCTGGAACTACAGGCGTACGCTACCACCCCCGGCTAATTTTTGATTTATTGTAGAGATGAGATCTCACCAAGTTGCCTAGGTGGGTCTCGAACCCGCGGGCCCAGGCAATCCACTCACCTCAGCCTCCCAACGCTGGGATTACAGGCTGAGCCACCGAGCCTGGCTACAATAAATCATTTTCTAAAACGGAACATCTGCCAGCTGTACATGAAAGATGTGTCTCCACTTTCTTACCTACTTGTGGGTGGTCTTTTTTTTTTTTTTTTTTTTTGGTCACTGGTGAGGCAGAGAAGGAGAAAGGGGAAAAGTAATAATATCTCATGTTGTGTGGTTTTCATTTGCATTTCCTAGATTACTAACGAGATTGAGCATCTTTTTTGGGGGGAGTTGCTATTTGTAGGATTTGTTTTTGTTTTTATGAAATGGCTATTCAATATTCCTGTTGGGTTCTCTTGCCTTTTTCTTGCTGATTTCTGGGAGCTCTTGGTGGGTACAGTATGTGGCAGATTTCTCCTGCCCTGTATGTGGTCTTTTCATACTTTTTACGGTGCCTTTAGGTAAGTTGCTTATTTTAATGATATGAAGTTTGTTTACTTTTTCTCTTATAGTTGGTGCTTTATATGTTTTAATAAAGAAAATATTTTCCTACCCCCAAAGCATGAGTATATTTAATTATATTGTCTTCTAAAATATTTCTTCTATACCCTTCACACTGACATTGAATCTAGCTAGAACTGATTTTTCTGTATGGGATAAAAGACAACTCTAATTTTATTTTATGTTTTTCATGTAGATATTTGAGTTTCCCAATACTATTCTATTATTTCATTTATTTTAATATGTACTTGTAAAGATATTTATATTACTGAAATCTACTTTATATCTAAATCGTGTGACTCTGCTTGTTAATATGGGGGAAAACCATCTAGAATTTTAATTGACATTGCAATAAATCTATAAACCAATTGGGAAAGAATTACTATCTTTACAGTGTTGAATCTTTCAATATCTAAGTACACACACTCACACACACAATATACACACACTTCTCCATTTAGGTCTCCCTTATAGTATGCTAATAAACTTTAGAAATAATCTCCTCTGAGACTTAGCTCATCTTTCGTTAGGTTTATTACTGTTTATGCTTCATATTTTTTGTTGCTATTATGAATGTTATCTTTCTGTAAAATTCATTTTCTAAGTATTTCTTGCTGGTTTTCAAATATGCACTTCATTTTTATATGTTGATTTTTTTTAATCACTAAAATTATCAATTTGCTAATTTATTACTAGGGTCTTTTGGTTATTTACATACACAAAAATATCATCTGTAAATAATGAGAGTTTTGTTTTTCTCACGTCTTTTCACTTTTTGCCTTACTGTGCAGGCTCTGACCACAAGTATGATGGTGAACAGAAGTGGGGGTAGTCAATATCTCCATCTTAATCTGAATCTCCATAGATGGAGCTTTTCAATCTCGTGTGATGTTTACTGTGGGGTTTTGAGATGATCACTGTTAGGTTTAGGGAGTCTCTTCTGTTTCTAGTTTGTCAAAAATTACTACCACAAATACGTACTAAAATTTATTTAGTACTTTAAAAATATCTGTTATGATGATAACATGTTTTTTCTCCCTTATATATTATTGCAGTGAATTATATTAATTGCTTTTCTAATGTTAACCCATGTTTTCTAATGTTAACCCGTGGGGTGGGGCAAAGAAATCTTAATTGTTTTTTTGTGTACAACATAGCTATAATATGCAGTGCATAAATAGACACATGACATATCTGTGGTATTAAAATCTCAGAAACTTTTTTTTGGTGAGGGTGTGGGGGTCAGGGTGTCTGTTGCCCAGGCTGGAGTGCAGTGGCATGATCATGATGATCATGGCTTATGGCAACCTTGATCTGGGCTCAGGCGATCCTTCTACCTCAGCATCCCAAGTAGCTTGGACTACAGGCATGCACCTCCTCACCTGACTTGTTTTTAAATTTTTTTAGAGGCGAGATGTTGTTATGTTGCCTAGGCTGGTCTGAAACTCCTAGGCTTAAGTAGTCCTCCCACCTCAGCTTCCCAAAGTGCTGGGATTACAGGTATGAGCCTCCACATATGGCCCAAAAACCCTTTTAAAATTTAAGGATGCGGAAGACAAGCTACAAACTGGGAGAAAATATTTACAAACCACAAATCCAACAAAGGATTAATATCTAGAATATATAAAGAAATCACAAAACCTAACAGCCAAAAACCAAAAAATCCAATTAAAAAATAGATAAAATAAACAAACATTTTTCACCAAAGAAGATATACAGATAGCAGCTAATCACATGAAAAGATGTTTAATATCATTAGCCATTAGGAAAATATAAATTAAAATGATTGATCACTGTACATCTATTGGAATAACTAAAGTAAAAAATAGTGGTAGCACTAAATGCTAGTGAGGATGCAGAGATACTGGGTCACTCATGAATTGCTCGTGGAAATGTAAAATGGCACAACCATTTTGGAAAATAGTTTGGCAGTTTCTTATAAAACTAAACATGTAGTTACCATATGACCCAGCAACTGCCCTCTTGGACATTTATCCCAGAGAAATGGAAACTTATGTCTATACAGAAACCTGTACACACGTGTTCATAGAGCTTTATTCATAATAGCTAAGAACCAGAAACAGCCCAGAAGTCCTTTGATGGGTGAACGGTTAAACTAACTGTGGTTCAGCCATATTGTGTAATACTACTCAGCAATAAAAAAAGAATGAACTATCTATTGATACATGCAACAACATGGATGAATCGCAAAGGCATTATGTTAAGTAATAAAAACCAGTACTAAAAAGTGACATACTATATGATTCCATCTATACAGCATTCTTGAAATGACAAAATTATAGAAATGAAAAACAGATTAGTGGTTGTGAGGTGATAGGACCAACGAATGGGGAAACAGGCAAGGTGGGGGGAAATGCGTGTGCTTACAATAAGGCAACACGGGGGATCTTTGCAGTGATGGAACTGTTCTATGTCTTGACTGGTGGACTCATGAAGCTGCATATTGATAACATTGCATGGAACTAAATACACACACCCATGCACATGCACATACGAGTACTTGTAAAACTGAGGGAATATGATTAAGTTTGGTGGTTTGTATTAATGTCAATTTTCCAATTATGATATTCTACTAGAGAAGGAGGAGTTCAAGAGAAAGTGATTAGAAAAACAATGTTCAAAACAGTTCCTCAGGGGGACAATAATGAAAAAAACTTGAGAAACACTGTGTTTAACCAACTTTGTGTAAATTGGATAGACCCAATTTAGTCATTATGTAATTTTTCTTTTTGTAAATGACTAGATTCTCCTTGATTGTTTGGGACTCTTAAATCTGTGCCCATGATTGAGATTTGTCTATAATTCTCATTTTAGTGTCTATAAGTATAAATTGGGTATATGTTGTCAGGTTTTGGTGTAAGAAAATGCTAATCTCATTAAATGAGTTGATGAGTGGTTTTTCTTTTTGTGTACTATGGAATAGTTTGTGGAAGATTAATGTTTTTTTCCTTTTAAAGTTTAATAGAACTTTTTGGTAAAACCACCTGGCCTGACATTTTTCTTGTGGGAACATTTTAAGTGCTGGTTCACTTTAGTTCAAAGTCATTGGACAATTCAGGTTTTTAACTTTCTTCTTGAATTGGTTTTAAAGAGTTATATTTTTGGACGCAGCTCAGTGGCTCAGCCTGTAATCCCAGCACCTTGGGAGACCACGGTGCATGGATTGCCTGAATCCATGGGTTCGAGACCAGCACAGGCAACTTGAAGAGACATTGTCTCTACAATAGATCAAAAATTAGCCGGGCATGGTAGTGCCTGCCTGTAGTTCCAGCTACTTGGAAGGCTGAGGCAGAAGGATCGCCAGAGCCCAGCAGGTCAACACTGGGGTGGCCGTGAGTGTGCCACTGCGCTTCAGCCTGTGTGACAGAGTGAGACTCCAACAAAAAAGAGTTATATTTAGTTAGGACTTCTACAGTTTCATGTCTGTGTTCAAATGTATCGGTATAAAGACATTTATTTCCCCTTAACTGCCTTCATTTGTGATTGTATGCACTATTTATTCTTAATGTTATTTGTGCTTTTTTCTTGATAATATTTTAATTCTATTAGTCTTCTAAAGAACATGTTATCTAGATGTGTTTTTTAAAATGTTAATAATTTATACTTTTATGTTTATTATTTCTTTCTAACATTTTTTGTTTTATTTTTGCTGCTCCTTTTGTAACTTAATATGTTGGAGGTTTATTGTATTAAATTTCATTTCTTCTTTTCTAATATAAGCCAATAGTACTGCTTAACTATATTCTTAAAATTTGCACATATAGTATTTTCATTATTGTTTGGTTCTAAGTGTTTTCTAATATTTATTAAGATTTCTTCTTTGGCCAATGAATTATTTAGAAGTATGTTTCTTAATTTTTTAAATTTCTGAATTGTCTTTTATCTTGTTTAGATAACTGGACACTTAATTGCATTGTGACCAATATTCATGGCTTGTATGCCAAGTTTTTGAAATTTGTTAAAACCTGCTTCATGTCATAGCATGTGGTCACTTGTCATAAAAAAAACTAGGTGTGATTATGAAGAATACATATTCTCTACCTGTTGAGTGTAATGTTCTGTGTATGATCATTAAATCTGCATGTTAATTTTGTTGTTTACATTTTGCTTCTTGTTGATTATTTTGCCTGCCTGATCTATCAATTACTGAGAGGTGTATTATAAAATTTCCCATTATGACGATGGACATTTCCTGCTTTCTTGTAGTTCTGTCAACTTTTGTATTAATAATTTTGAGGCTATGTTATTAAATATATCCAAGTTTAGATTTATTATATATTTCTGATTAATTAAACTTTTTGTTGTTTTGTTGTAACATCTATCTGTAACCTATAATATTTGCTTTCTTTTCATTAGTATTTTGTCTTATATGGCTTTCCCATCCCTTTACTTTCTTCATGGATAATTCTTTATATTTTAGATATTTTATATACAACATAGTAGATTTCATTTATTTATTTAGCCTGATAGTCCTTTTCTTTAACTGGAATATTTAGTCCATTTATATTTATTATTAAAAACTTACATAGTTTTATTTCTATAATCTTATGTTCCTATTTCTCACATTTCTTTCCTACTTTTAGATTAATTGTAGTTTTTGTTTATCTAAATTGTTTTTATTTTTCCTTCTGTGAAAATGTTTTCACTGGGTATACAATTCTAACTTGACAGTTGTTTTTCCTATCTGCACATTGAAGTGTACACTGCCTTCTCTTGCTGTTGAACAGGTGGAAGTAAAATCATCATTCTTTTGAAAGTATATCTTCTCTATGATGGCTTTTAGATCTCTTTGTTGTCAGTCTTCTATAGTTTCAGGGAGATTAAATTTTAGTTATCCTGCTTGAGATGCCTTGGAATTCCTAATCTAACAAGTAAAATCTTTTATAAGTTCTGGGAAATTGTTGACCAGCATTTTAAAAATTATTGTTTCTCTCCCATTTTCGCTCTCCTCTTCTTTTTTCTTTTTCTTTCTTTTTTTTTTTGTGATGACAGAGTCTTACTCTGTTGCCTAGGTTGGAGTGCAGTGACATGATCATGGCTTGCTGTAACTTTGAACTCCTAAGTTCAAACAATCCTCTCTCCTCAGCTTCCTGAATAGGTGGAACCACAGTACTACATCTGGCTATTTACTTGTATACCCAGTGACAACATTTTCAAAAAATTTTTGTAAAAGAAACAGGGTCTTGCTATGTTGCTCAGGCTGGTCTCAAACTCCTGGCCTCAAGTGTTCCTCTATCTTGGACTCCCAAAGCCCTGGGATTACAGAATGAGCTACAATGGCTGTCTCTCCTCTCTTTAGGAACTCAGATTAGATATCTACAAACAATTTGTATACCTGACCCTGAATTGTACCACATATTGAAAAAAAAAGTTATCTATGAGACCTTCTCACTGTATCCTCCCTGTGTTTTTTATCTTTCTTTCCTATTTTTAGCTTGTTGTCCATTCCATTTTTAATTTACAGTAGTATATTTTTTCTTCCCTGGAAGTTCATCAAGTTTATTCTCAATTCTCCATGCTCCTTTTGTGTATTTTCAATGTCTTTTATTACCCTTAATGTATTAAATATAGTTATATTTTGTACTCAATAATTCTAGTGTCAGAATTCTTTGCAGGTCCGATTCTGTCTGTCTACATCCCTATCTCCTCCCCACCTACATACCTTGCTGGCCCTTGTTCAAAGTAACTTGATTCCTTATGTGTTTTGTGATTTATCTTATTTTATTGTTTTATTTTATTTTTTAGGTGGGTGCTCACTCTGTCACCCAGGCTGGAGTGCAGTGGCATGATCACAGCTCACTGCGGCCTCAACCTTCTGGGCACTGGTGAGCCTTACTCCTCAGCCTCCTGGGTAGCTGGAATTACATGCTCATGCCACCACACCTGGTTAATTTTTTGATTTTTTTGTAGAGACATGGTATTGCTATGTTGCCCAGACTGGTCTTGAACTTCTTGGCTCAAGCAATCCTCCTGCCTCTGCCACCGAGAGTGCTGGGATTACAGGTTTGAGCTACCATGCTTGGCCTGTTTTGTGACTGATTGATTAATTGATTGATTTGAGTTGGTGTCTCACTCCGTCGCCCAGGCTGGAGTACAGTGGCACACTCAGGGCCACCCCAACGTCAACCTGCTGGGCTCTGGCGATCCTTCTGCCTTAGCCTTCCAAGTAGCCAGAACTACAGGCACACGCTACCACGCCCAGCTAATTTTTGATTTATTGTAGAGACTAGGTCTCGCCAAGTTGTCCAGGATGGTCTCAAATCCATGGGCTCAGGCGGTCCACTTGCCTTGATTTCCCAAAGTTCTGGGATTACAGGCTGAGCCACCGAGCCCGGCCTGTGATTTATTTTTTAATGACTTATTTATTTTTTTAGCATGTGCGTATGACTCAGGGATATTCTGTCAGAGAAGGCTGATTTCAAGGTATTTTTTTTTCCAGAAAGTATTAGGATTTGCTTTTCCCAGGTACCTGAGGCCACTACTAACCTGGAAATACTTCCACTAAAGTCTCAGGCTGGAGGTTTTTTCAGACCACACAAGTAGTTTTAACTGCATATCCCTATGTGGGACAATTTGTGGTTACTAATTCTTTGGAGATACATTTTTTCCCCTCTATCCTTCACCCAAGCCTAAGGCAGGCAGTTTTCTTTACTGTCTCCTGCTAGAGGGTGAAATTTTTAAGTTACCCTTTAAACCTTTGGGATTTCTCACTTCATGCAGCAGGTCTTCTGTTAGGTTTCCTATCCTGGGTTGGCCCTGGCTTCTTTCTCCTTTGCCTTCTTCACAAGAGGTTTAAGAAACTCAAGAGTCTGGTTTGTTCAGAATCTTAGAGTATAAAAATCAGGTTGTGTGCTCTGCCTACCGTTTCTGGATCCTACTTTCACTTGACTCCGGTAATTCTGTGCTTTCTTACTCGCCCTGTGGTGTATTTTAAATAATGTTAGTAAATTTTGCTTAACGTTTTAAAATATTTCCACGGTAGTTCAGTCTAAACCACTATACTCTAGGAGATGGCAGTCCTAGAATAAACTTTTACAAATTCGGTTTCACTTCTTATTTTTGGTTGTTTTTTTAATTTTATTTTTCTTTTTTTTTTTTGTTTTAATTTGTTCTATCTTTGTGTATGGACCAGTTCAAATCTAACAGCCTCTATTTAATGTTTACTGTGTTTAATATAAACTGTCATTTGTGTGCTTTTATTGACATAAGCCACAAATATTTGTTGAGTGCCTACCTTATGCCAAACACTATTCTAGAAATAGAGGTACAAAAATGAACAAAATAGACCCAAACCCTTGCCCCCCAACAAGGAGTTTGACTTCTAGCAGGGAAGACATGTAGTACATTAGACAGTGGCGATGCTAAGGAGAAACAAAGCAGAGAAGGGAGCCTTGCAACTTTGGAGAAAATAGCTCAGGAATATATTGCAGGGAGGGCGACATCTTTAAAGGAAAGTAGGTATGAGCTATGGGCATGCCAGAAAAAACTACATGTTTTATAAATGTCTAGGAGAATAAGGATTGAACATTTTCTTTAATTTTACATTTGTGCTGTGTCACGGTATTGATCTTTTTTTCTCTCTTAAATCTCACTTTTCTCTTTCTTGACCCAACTCTGTAGTTTTGGTTCTCTAGCAAGGAGAACTGACCATATCATCTTGGGCAAGTTCCTTAACTTCTCTGTTTCTCCTGGGTAAAGCAGGATTATTGGCCATGTCTCAGGATTGATGGATGAAACGAGATGACATTTGTAACAGTGCCTGACATTGGATGGGTACTCAATGAATGGTAGTTTCTTTTGCTTTTTTCCTTTCTTCCTTGTCCATACTCTTTTCAGCACTTGATAAATTTGCAGTAGTGTGATTTTTATGCACCTGGAGACAGCATGTGGTAGGCATTAACTAAAGACAAATTAGAATTTAAAAGTTTGATTTTTAAAAATATTTTCTAAAGAGGTTTTGAAAGGCTGATTTTATGGTCAAGGATAAGGACACAAAGCCAAGCTTCGTGCATTTCCCCCTGAGAGGTATTTTTCATGGTATTACACACAGGTTAGCAATTAAATCTCATTTTTACATGTGAAAATCTGCAGAATCTCCAGTTAGATTCCAACTCAAAGCAAGAAGAGGCATGTCACATATAAGTACACATCTAGTTGTATAGCTACTCTTACCCCTTAACCCAAACTAGCTCTACTTTTGCAGTGCTAATTGGTGAGTTTTCTTTTTTCTTTAGAGTTGGAGTCTCACTCTGTTGCCCAGGCTGGAGTGTAGTGGCATGCTCACAACCACCCCAGCGTCAATCTGCTGGGCTCTGGCGATCCTTCCGCCTTAGCCTTCCAAGTAGCCAGAACTACAGGTGTACGCTACCATGCCCAGCTAATTTTTTATTTTTATTGTAGAGACGAGATCTCACCAAGTTGCCCAGGCTGGTCTTGAACCCGCAGGATCAGGCAATCCATTCTCCTTGGCCTCCCAAAGTGCTGGAATTACAGGCTGAGCCACCGAGCCCAGTCAAGTTTTCTTGAGATTACTGCCACTAAAAACAGAGGAAACGTTAGGATAAGGGTGAAACTACAAGACTCATGTAGTTTGGGTTTGAATGAAACTGGAATCTAAATTTAGAACTAACATTAGACCCTAAAGTAACTCATATTCCTTTAATGAGATTTTCTCTGATTCAAGAGTCTTGAGACCTTAATTTTCATACTTTAAAAAAATTTTGCCGGGCTCAGTGGCTCAGCCTGTAATCCCATGCTTTGGGAGGCTGAGGTGAGTGGATTGCCTGAGCCCACATGTTTGAGACCCGCCTGGGCAACTTGGCGAGACCTCATCTCTAAAATAAATCAAAAAATCAGCTGGGCGTGGTAGCTCATGCCTGTAATTCCAGCTACTCGGAAGGCTCAGGCGGAAGGATCGCCGGAGCCCAGCAGGCCGAGGCTGCGGTGACCAGGAGCAGCCACTGTACTCCAGTCTGGGCGACAGAGTGAGACTCCAACTCAAAAAAAATTTTTTTTAATTAATTAATTATTTTTTAGAGACAGAATTTCACTGTCGCCCAGGCTGGACTGCAGTGACGTGATCATGGATCACTGTAGTCTCGAACCCCTGGGCTCAAGCCTCCCAAGTAGTTGGAACTACAGGTGCTCACTACCATGCCTGGCTTCATACTGGTTCTGATACTGACTTCCGATGGGGTCTCAGTCATTCAGTTTTTCCCCATCTGTATCATGAGTGATGTTTCCTATACTGGATTTCCTTTCTTTGAATGGCTGTTGAGATTTCATAGAATGTGAATGACATCAAAGACAAGTACTGATGATAAACAAACTACAACTATTGACATTATACGCTTTTGGTTTTTGGTCTTGTCCTCAGCCCTCCCATTGACCATTCCCTGCTGGACATGCCCTTCCTTTGACTCCCTGGGGAGGTGCCCTCTGACCTCCGAGAGCAGCTGGACTACCCATTCTGAAGATACCAGCAGTCCTAGTTTTGGCCGTTCATACACAGACCTGCAGCTCATCAATGCTGAGGAACAGATGAGTGGCCGGGCTTCCGGGGCTGACTCGACTGGTAAGATGGAACTCCAAGCCAGAGGGCTTTGCATATCACTTTTGTGTTCCCAGGTCTTCGTGGGGTCCTCTTAAGATCCCTCTAGTTAAAAAAAACCAAAAAGATCCCTCCAGCCAGCTTTGTTTGCAGAATGCATTTAGGTGTTTTCATCCTGTCCAGAGCTAGACTCCAAAGTGGTTTGAAATTGCTTTGGGAAAAATATGTAAACAGATTGGCTGATTGTCTGGCAGATTATTCATATTGGGAAACCATTTGACAGTGTCTCTGAGTATGTTATTTTCTGACAGTTTGGAACAAATACCATTCCCTGTCAATTTATTTCTCCTAGGATTACTGAACTATGTGTAATATGCACAAGACTGAATCTTTCCTCCTAACACCCACGCATCTTCCCTCTTCAGCGAGAGGGAGTAGATTTAACTAGAGAAGAAGTGAATGTTATGTGAAGCAGAATGAGAATCAGAACTCAGCCACTATGTCCAGGCTGCAAATCATTTTGCAGTTAAGTGTTTATTCTGTTGTGCCTTCATTGAGCAACGCATCAGTTGGTAATGTCCCATGGCTCATTGATTAAACTTCCCAGTAGGTGTCAGAGGAAATGCTGGCTTTCATTCAGGCGGAATATGAGTCTGTCGACAAGTACTGTGTGATGGGCAAGTTTGGGATGGTATTGGAAAGATATTGTATGTCTTGGTGTTTTGTTTATTTGGCCCAATAGATTGACTTCTTCTGACAGTGATAAAGTTACTGTTAGTCTCTCTGTGGATGAAATTACCCAGTGTGTTGACAACATTTATTTTTCCTTCTCAATGTTGTTTAGGGGTTTCTAGATCATTTTTCAAATTTGGATAATGCTCGCCCTCATGCTGTGTGTTGCTGCATTCTGTGTATATAAGAAGGGATCCCTCTTGTAGACTTAAGGGTTCAGACAAGATTTGGTTTGGTATTTGATAATATTGCAGAAAATCTTAGTTTATCAGGGTCTGTATCTTCACAAGCCACAAACATTTTGTTTTCATAAACACTCCTTCAATTCTAGTTCATCCCTGTGGCCAGTGGTCCTGGTTGGGGCTGAAATATACCTCAAGACCCTGTTTCCACTGTGGGAAACATCTCATGGTAGGAAGGCACCTTCAGCAGTTGAGAGCATTAGGAAGAGAGGCTGAACTTGAACTTACCTTTCCGCCTCACATCTCTTGCTCTCTGCCTCCTTGTCAAGCCTTCTTGGGAGGATGCATATGGATTGATTCAGAGTATCCAGATCTGGCATCAGACTTCTCAGTTTCAGATCCTGGTTCTGCCATTTACCAGCTGTGTGACCTTAAATAAGATCCTCACAGTCTTTATAACTCTGTTTCCTCTTCTGAAAAACGGGAATAATAGTAGCAGGCACCTCACCAAGTAGTCATCAGCTCCAAGTGAGACAATTTATATAGAACAACTTACACAATGCCCATCATAGAGTAAGTGATCATTAGGGGTGAAATGTCTTCCCTTTCCTGCTGCTGCTTTCTTGTTGCTTCAGAGATGTGTAAAATGGGCCCCACACTGATAGAAAAGTCAGGGTCTCTAGGCTCGGAGGTGGCCCCTCTACTTTCTTATTAGATAAAGTTGCTTTAATTCTTGGAGGTTCGAGTGATGAAAGAATCCCAGCCTGAAGTGAACATGATTAATCTGCCTCCAAAGTTTTAAATTATTTTTAGCATCTCCCTGTTCTAAAGTCACTCTGGCAGTGTTGTGTTTGCATGAAGAACACCTCCTCCCCTGCTGTTTTGGTCAGTGTCCTGGCAAGAAGCTGGTGCCCTAAAAAAGGGTTTATCCAGAGAGACTTTTATGAAGGGACTGCTGACCAAGGAAGCAAGAGCTGGAATTCTAGAAGAGGGGCTGCCCGACAGGTTCTATGGATATAGGAAGGACAGTGTTACTGCAGAGATTTGACCAAACCGGGAGATAGGGAGGAATGCTTACCCCGATCCTGTGCTGGCTGGTGTTTCCCACAGCAGATACCAGTTAGAAACCAAAGGGTGTGAAGCCCTGGTGAGGCAGTCTGTGGGGTCAGCTGCTAGAGCAGGCAGAGAGTGGATTTGGGGTATGATGGTGGATCAGTCCATTTGCACTGTTATAAAGGAAGGCCTGAGCCAGGGCGTAAAGTATAAAGAGATATTGATTTGGCTCATGGAAAATCCTCACTTCTTCCTCACTCCTGCAGACCATAATGAAGCATAGTGCCAGCATCACATATGCTTTTGGTGAGGCCTCAGGAAGTTTTCAGTCATGGCAGAAAGAAAACGGGGAGCAGGCGTATCACATGACAAGAGAGAAGCAGGAGAGGGACAGGGGGGTATCAGGCTCTTTTAAACAACCAGTTCTGTGCAAACTAACAGAGCAAGAACTCACTCATTACCATGAGAACAGAACCAAGCCATTCATGAGGGATCACCCCCATGACCTAATCACCTCCCACCAGGCCCTACCTCCAGTATTGGTGATCACATTTAACATGAGATTTGGAGGGGACAACCATCCAAACTGTATCAGAAGGGGAAGAATGAATGGAAAATAACCAACACACTTTGGTGCCCACCAGGAACTAAATGGCCTCTTGGCCAGGGTTGCTCCAGAGACTCAAATGCAAAACCAGGACTAGAGAACGACAAGGGATGCTCTTCTCTCCCTTAACAGGAGGCAGTTTCCATGGCTACAGGGAGGGTAGCGCTATGACCTTCTGGCAATCATCCTTTTTGCAGTCTCATAATCATAGCCAGCACTTACAGCCTGTGTGCTGTGAGCTGGGAGATGAGGTGTATTATCCCTGGACTTTAAAACAGTCCTGTAAGACAGGTGTTAGTCTCCCATTTCCTAGAAGACACACTGTCTGGGTAAGGTTAAGCAACTAGTTAGCACCACTGCGAAACGGGTGACCTGGATTTCAGTCAAAATTCCAAAGCCTTTTCTAGTAGTTTCCCAAACCTGGTGGTACCCAGGGTCACTATGGTTATCAGTTTGCTGTTAGTTCTAAAACTTCCATACAGATCTGTATAGAACATACATACAAATTATATATATACAAATTGCCTTGGGGGTTATTTTTAACATAAGTAGGACCAGGGGATTTAAAATAAGGCATGGCTTGAGGATAAAGCTCACCTTTCCTTAACAGGTATGCATGCTTACAGATAACTGCTATGTGCACACAGTATCATGTTCTGTAAACAAGTCTCTGGTCACTCCATTGAAATCTCTCTAGTCTTCAGTAATTGGTCAAGAACCCAGGTGGGCTAGGGGCTAGGGAATGCCTCCATATGCTCATGATGGGACAGTCTTCCTTAACATCTCACCTTCATCTGCCCCTCCAGGCCCAAAGGTGACAAGCAGAGTGTGTGCCTCCAGGGCCCTGGGAAATGAGAGACAGTGAGGTGAGTCCTGGGAGAGCACCTCTGCAGGCCATGGGGACAGTGTCTGGATGCAGCCTGAGCTGTGGGAGCCCCAAGGTGCACTTCCTGGATGTCCTGACCTGTGCCATCAGGGGAGAGTTCTGCTTCTGAAAAGTCTTTGACTCATCCTGGGTCCCAGGATACAAGAAGGAGAAGGAAAAACAAATGAGAATACACACACACACATACACACACACACACACATACTTTAGTTGGAGTTTCACTCTCACCAGGCTGAAGTGCAGTGACATACTCATGGCCACACCAGCAACAACCTGCTGGACTCTGGCGATTCTTCCGCCTCAGACTTCCAAATAGCTGGAACTATAGGTGTGCTATTACGCCCAGCTAATACAAATATTTTTAAGCCTGAGGCATTTATTCATTTACTACAGTAGTAGGGATTTTAAAATGTTTTCTGTTGAGCTGTTGAGAGTTTCAAGGAAATCTGTAGACACTGAAAAGCCCCCCAGCCAGGATACACCCTGTCCTTGCCTGGCACCAAGCCTATGGCAATACCAGCCTCTGGGAAGGCCCTACTCCGAGGCTGGATGGTTCCAGCAGGGTAAACTGAATTCTTCTGGGGCTATTGGACAGATTCCCCTCTGTCTGTCTTCCAGGAGAGTCATCTCACCATAGCTTCCCTTTCTTATCTGTGAAATGAGGCTGAGTCCCTGCCCAGGCAAGATGACAGGGTCTACGTGAAGGCATTTTGTACAATGTGAAGTGCTGTAGGCATTTTTAAAAAAATCCCAATGTCTCTGCCTCATTACTGTTTGATATAGGACATAAGGATAATTGCTGTCTACTCCTTTATTACCCCAGAGAGAACTGTTACCCCAAACTACATGCATGTAGGGTGAGATCCAATAAGGCCTTTGCGTTTCTCAGCAGCAAGTGATGGGCAGATACAGCGACACTGTGGGGAGTGCAGTGTGATTGGCTTCTGTGCAGAGGGCTTGGGGACCCTTGAGAGGAGCTGCCTTGGGGAAACTTCTGTTATTGGCTCCCACCCCAGGCCCTTTAGCGTCATGGAGGGAGGTAGAGGGTAAAGAGCCCCAGGGAACTTCAGCCTCACTGGGTCTGGTGTGCCTTCAGCCCAGCCTGGCTCTCCCTGGCAGCACCACATGCAGGTAAGGGCTGGGTTGGTGCTCTGTAACCCATCTCTTGTGTGGAGAGGGCTCATGATGCCCCAGGCCCAGCCTGGTCACCTTGGTCTGGTTGCTTGGTCATGGGCTGCAGGGACTGGGCTGCAGCCTCCTCCCTGTCACCGTTGGCTTGAGCTCTGTGGGGATTTGGCAGCCCCACAGGGCAGTTGACTCCCAACATAATTGCGGAGGGAAAGTCTCTATGAACAGCCCACACTTTCTTCCATTTTCTCACCAAGGAGCTAATTAAGAGGAAGGCAAACAAATCCCCTCACCTGGTTAAATCACTGGGTGTGGGGCAGAGCTGTTGATGTCTGCTCCAGGGTTCAGCTCTCCAGAGCACATGGCAGAAGAATTGGAAACAGGCAAGATCCCAAGCAACATTCTCACCCCTGTCTCTGCAGGACAAGACGGGCACACCCTGTTGTCTTCACCAGTCAGAGCAGCTCTGTAATGCCACAAGACTTCCATGAGTTGATGAACAGGAAGAAGGTCAAGGGAATAAAAACAAGCCTCTGTCTTTGAAGTTCATTCCAGCCAGGGAAGAGAAAATACATAACTGCAGTAGCACAAGCTGCTGCTAAGTGGTGGGCTTCGGTTTTGATTTTCCTTTACGCACAAGAAAAGTGTAGATTTAAGTGTGGGATTAGAGTGCCCAGATATGAGCAAACTGAGGAATGTCAGGACTAGGCGAGGCACAGAGCAGGTGTTTTATAACTGTTGAATAGATTCTTGAGTGAGACTTGAGATTGTGGGTGGCTAAAGTCATCTGTGTCTCAGACATTTGTACCACGTTTGGATTTAAGAATCCAGGCTTTCCCAAAGTGTGTCCCATGCAGAAGCCCCCAAAAACCCACATGCTGGGGCCAATGTGTTAGGCCATGCTGTGCCTGCTCTTTTGGAGATTTATTATATGTATTAGCTTATTAAAGACTTTGACAAGTCCTGAAACTGTATGTATGATGTATATGTATAATTTATATTTACATAAATGTGTGTATATATACATATGTATTTATACACATTTATAGAAATACATTTAGCTCTCCATCAACCTGTTCTGCATGCTTGGTCAAATCTCAGTGTACATAAACTCAAACATACATAAATTAGACTTGGAAGTACTTGCCATTGAAGTGTTGGAAAACTAGAAACCAGAAAGAAATATTTTGATGAACTGCCTGGATTAGTTAACTTTATAAAGTTAGCCCTACTTTGTCTCATGTTCTGTTAAACTTTTTGGCTTTTTAAAAAATGTTAGATTCAACTGACCTCAAACTACATTTTTTCAAACTTTTTTTGTATTTAAACCCTCCTGGGCTTTAAAACAAATTTGGACCAGATGTTCTTGATTCCTTTGCATTTAACTGATCACAGTAGAATTCTATCAGAGCAGTAGGATACCCCTCAAGACTTTGAACTCATGTTTTTTCAGAAGCAAGCTTTTGTGCCAAGTAGAGACTTTTGGTCTGGGGACCTCAGTTTTTGTGGCAACACCTTTTGAGATGGTCAGAAAAGTTCCTTTGTCATCTTTGGTAAGAGCATCACCTGGGTTGTGTGTCTCTGTACAAGATACAGCATGTTTCTCTGTTGCCTGTTTTGTCATAATCCTGCTACACCTGGGAGAGCTCTGAGTCAGGGCCCAGAGTCACAGGTAAACGGTGATTATCGTTGTGCTTGATGGGATTGCAGGGGATTTTTGTTGTTCTTAAGGCACACCTGTATTTTTTTTTTTTTTTTGAGTTGGAGTCTCACTCTGTCGCCCAGACTGGAGTGCAGTGGCCACTCCCGGCCACCGCAGCCTCGACCTGCTGGGCTCCGGCGATCCTTCCGCCTCAGCCTTCCAAGTAGCTGGAACTACAGGCGCACGCTACCATGCCCAGCTAATTTTTGATTTATTGTAGAGATGAGTTCTTGCCAAGTTGCCCAGGCGGGTCTCGAACCCGCGGGCTCAGGCAATCCACTCACCTCAGCCTCCCAAAGTGCTGGGATTACAGGCTGAGCCACGGAGCCCAGCTGGCGCACATCTGTATTTTATGATTTTTAAAAAAATCTTGAATATGTTTTGCTTGGAAAACAAAAACAAGTGAATTTATTTTAAAAATTACTTCCCCCTGCCACAGATTTCAGAGTTTATTCATATTCTTCCTGAAAAACAGTTTCCTTCTCCCAAAGGAAAAGTAGCAGGACAGTTTTTTCTTTTCTTTTCTTTTTTTTTTTGAGTTGGGAGTCTCACTCTATCACTCAGACTGGAGTGCAGTGGCCGCTCCCAGCCACCGCAGCCTCAACCTGCTGGGCTCCAGCGATCCTTCCGCCTCAGCCTTCCAAGTAGCTGGAACTACAGGCGTGCGCTACCATACCTGGCTTATTTTTTATTTATTGTAGAGATGAGGTCTCGCCAAGTTGCCCAGGTGGGTCTCGAACCCGCGGGCTCAGGCAATCCGCTCACCTCAGCCTCCCAAAGCCAGCGCTGGGATTACAGGCTGAGCCACCGAGCCCAGCTGCAGGACAGTTTTTTCAAACAAATTATATTTTTTTCTCTTTCATGAACAAATACACATTTGTTCTTATATAGTTTTTTTTTTTTTTAATTGGAATCTCACTCTGTCGCCCAGGCTGGAATGCAGTGGCATGCTCACGGCTACCACAGCCTTGACCTGCTGGGCTCAGGCCATTCTTCTACCTCAGCCTTCCAAGTAACTGGAACCACAGGCATGTGCCACCATGCCCAGCTAATTTTTTCTTGATTTATTGTAGAGATAAGGTCTTGCCATATTGCCCAGGCTGGTCTTGAACCCATGGGCTCAAGCAATCCTCTCACCTGGGCCTCCAAAAATACTGGAATTATAAGTGTGAGCCACCACACCTGACCTATAGATTCTTGTCTTTATTTCTTGTGCATTTTGGATTTTAATCAGTATTAGACAACAAAATACTCTAATGATTGCTTTCTTTGAAGCTTTTTCCAGAGAGGTTAAAAGATTTCAAAGAAACACAAATGTTTATTGAATTCCTTTTGTTTACTGATCATTGAGAATACAAAGAGTAAGCTATGTGATATTTTCAAATGAAGAACTGATAATCTGCAAACAGCTTTTTTGGCATTAAAAGGATTTTTATGTATAATTTTAAAAAATTGTTTCTATTTAAAGGATATCTATGTACCAAGAATGCGCTACACATATATTATCTCATTTAACCTTCACAATCTTAAAAGTACATATTACTGTTTCATTTTATGGATGTAGAAACAATGGCCAAGTAAGTTCAATGATTTGGCCAAAGTCACACAAAAAAGATAGAGCTGGAATTCAGTCTGAGTGTCCCTGCCCAGTGCCTGATGTTCTATGAAAGGCTGGTGTTTGTGAATATGGTAGATTATAGGAAGAAGCAGTTATAAAAAACCTTCCCCTGACGCAGTGCTGCTTCCTCTGAGCTTCCACAGGAGTCACCTCCCTCCTGTGCTTTTTTCACTGGACGGGAATTCCTCATTTGGGATCTCCCCTAGACTGAGGCCTCTGGGAAACAGGAGCCACATCCCTTATACATCCCCAGCACATTGCCTGGCACATGAAATGACACACCAGATCTTTATGGAGTGAAATATTTTTTAATTTTTAGTTTAGTTTTTTTTTTTTTAATGTTCGGAGATGCCCAGTATTTTATTTTTTTAATCAATATTTTTTATTATGATGTTGTGGGGTATAGTTAAGGGTTAGGTATACAAATACGTTTCATTCAGGCACCCTGTTGATAAGAGGTGTTTCCCTGTCCCCAGACAGATATTTGCTACCGTTGATCCCATCTCCCTCCCCCCCATAGTTTCCCACTACTGTCAGTCATTTTCTTATAGTATTACTTTGGATGTTCAAAGTCCACTATACGAGTGAGAACATGTGATACTCGGATCTTTGTTTCTGTGAGAAGTCACTCAGTATTATAGACTCTAGTTCGATCCAGGTTGCTGCGAAATTCATGATTTTGTTCTTAGAAATGGCTGCGTAGTATTCCATCGTGTATATGTACCACATTTTTTTAATCCAGTTCTCTTTTGATGGGCAGCATGGCTGCTTCCAGGTTCTTGCTATTGTGAACAATGCTGCGATAAACATACGTGTGCAGGTATCTTTTTTATAGAGTGATTTGAGTTCTTCAGGATATATTCCCAGTTGGGGGATAATTTTTAGTTCTTTAAATTATGAATTGATAAATTACGGTTATATATATTTATGGGGTACAATGCGATGTTATGATTTTTTAATACAATGTGGAATAATTAACTCAAGCTGATGAGTATATCTGTCCTCTCAAATACTTAATTGTTTTTTTGTGATGAGAACATTTGAAGTTTACTCTCAGCAATTTTCTAATCTACAACACAGTATTATTTACTATATTCACCACACTGTGTAATATCTCTCAGAGAAAAGAAAGCATATTACTCTTGTCTAGTTGGGGCTTTGAACTCTTTGGCTATAATCTCCCCATCTCCATAACCACCATTCTCCTTTCTGCTTCTTTGTTTTAGATTCTATATAAGTGAGGACGTGTGGTATTTGTCTTTCTGTGCCTTATTTCTCATAGCGTAACAGTCTCCAGTTCCATCCATGTTGTCACAAATGACAAAAAAATTCTTTCTTTTTAAAGGCGAAATAATAGCCATTGTATATATGTCTCACATTTTCTTTTTTTTTTAAACATATTTTTTATTATAAAATTGTGGGGTACAGTTAAGGGTTAGGTATACAAATGTGCATTGTTCAGGCACCCTTGTTAATAAGGGGTGTTTCCCCATCCCCAGACAGATATTGACTACTGTTAGTCCCTTCCCCTCCCTACCCCCCCATAGTTTCCCACCACTGTCAGTCCTTTTTTTATAGTATTATGGTAGATGTTCAAGGTCCACTATATGAGTGAGAACATGTGATACTCAGATCTTTGTTTCTGTGAGAGATCACTCAGTATTATATAGACTCTAGTTCCATTCAGGTTGCTACGAAATTCATGATTTTGTTATTTTTTATGGCTGCATAGTATTCCATTGTGTATATGTACCACATTTTTTTAATCCAGTCCTCTTTTGATGGACAGCATGGTTGGTTTCAGGTTCTTGCTATTGTGAACAGTGCTGTGGTAAACATTCATGTGCAGGTATAATTTTGATAGAATGATTTGAGTTCTTCAGGGTATATTCCCAGTAGGGGGATTGCAGGGTCATATGGGAGGTCAATATTTAGAGCTTTTAGGAATTGCCACACTGCTTTCCACAGAGGTTGCACTAGTTTACACTCCCACCAACAGTGTAGGAGTGTTCCCTTTTCCCCACGCTCTCTCCAGCAACTGTTATTTTTTGAGTTATTGATAATGGCCATTCTGACTGGAGTTAGGTGGTATCTCAGTGTGGTTTTAATTTGCATCTCCTTGATGATTAGTGAGGTTGAACATTTCTTCATGTGTCTGTTGGCTGCTTGGAAGTCTTCCTTTAAGAAGTGTCTGTTCATATCTTTAGCCCACTTTATAATGGGGTTGTTTGTTTTTTCCTTTTCAGCACATTTGAGTTCCTTATAGATCCAAGATGTTAATCCTTTGTCGAACCTGGAGTTGGCGAATACTTTTTCCCAGTCTGTGGGCTGTCGTCCTGCTCTCTTGATGGTTTCTTTGGCTTTGCAGAAGCTTGTCTGTTTAATGAGGTCCCACTTGTCTATCTTATCTCTTATGGCCTGTGGGTTTCAGGTTTTGTTCAGGAATTGGATGCCAGTTCCAATTTCCATAAGGGTGTGTCCTGCATTTTTCTAAGGTTCTTATGGTTTGAGGTTTTACATTTAGGTCTCTGGTCCATTTAGAGTTAATTTTTGTGTATGGGGACAGGTAGGGGTCTTGTTTGAGTCTTCTGCATGTGGTCAGCCAGTTTTCCCAGCACCCTTTACTGAATAGGTTCTTCTCTCCCCAGTGGTAGGTGGTGGAGGCTTTGTCGAAGATGAGTTGGTTGAGAAATTGAGGTTTAGCTTCTGGAATCTCAATTCCATTCTGTTGGTCTATATGCCTGTTTTTGTACCAATACCAAGCTGTTTTGATGATTGTAGCTTTATAGTAAAGTTTGAAGTCTGGTAATGTAATACCACCTGCTTTGTTTTTTTTTGCTGAGAATTGTTCTGCCTATTCTTGGTCGTTTGTGTTTCCATATGAATTCCTGTGTTGTTTTTTCTAGGTCTGAGAAAAAATGTT
>NW_007260604.1:100718-150182 GCF_000164805.1 Carlito syrichta
TTCTTGTTGATCCAAGATGTTAAGCCTTGTCAGACCTGGAGTTGGCAAATACATTTTCCAGTCTGTAGATGTCCCCATGCTCTCTTGATGATTTCTTTGGTTTTGCAGAAGCTTTTCAGTTTAATGAGGTCCCACTTGTCTATCTTATCCCTTATGGCCTGTGGGTTTCGGGTTTTGTTCAGGAATTGGATGCCAGTTCCAATTTCCATGAGAGCATGTCCTTCATTTTCTAAGGTTCTTATGGTTTGAGGTTTTACATTTAGGTCTCTGATCCATTTGGAGTTAATTTTTGCTAATGGGATAGATAGGAGTCCTGTCTCAATCTTCTGCATGTGGTCAGCCACATTTCCCAGCACCATTTACTGAATAAGTTGTCCTCTCCCCCAGTGGTAGGTAGTGGAGGCTTTGTTGAAGATGAGTTGATTGACAAATTGAGGTTTTGCTTCTGGAATCTCAATTCTATTCCATTGATCTATATGCCTGTTCCTATACCAATACTAAGCTGTTTTGATGATTGTAGCTTTATAGTAAAGTTTGATGTCTGGTAATGTGACACAACCTGATTTTTTTTTTTTTTTTGCTGAGGATTGTTCTGGCTATTCTTGGTCGTTTGTGTTTCCATATGCATTTCTGTGTTGTTTTTTCTAGGTCTGAGAAGAATATTGCTGATAATTTGATAGGTATTGCATTGAATCTGTAGATTGCCTTAGGTAAGATGGACATCTTCATAATGTTGATTCTTCCAATCCCTGAGCATGGGATATTTTTCCACTTCTTTGTGTCATCTTTGATTTCTTTGAGCAGCATTTTGTAGTTTTCACTGTAAAGGTCTTTCACGTCTCTGGTTAGGAAGATGCCAAGGTATTTCTTTTTTTTTTTTATGGCTATTGTGAATGGAATTGTGCTTTTAGTTTGGGTTTCTGTTTATTATTGGTGTAAAGAATTGCAATTGTCTTTTGTACATTTATTTTATATCCTGAGACTTTGCCAAAGTCCTTTATCAGTGTAAAGAGGTTTTTGACAGATTCTCTTGAGTTTTCAAGGTACATGATCATGTCATCTGCAAAGAGAGATAACTTGACTTCCTCTTTTCCTATTTGGATACCCCTGATTGCCTTCTCTTCTCTGATTGCTCTAGACAGGACTTCCAGTATTATATTGAACAGGAGGAATGAGAGTGGGCATCCTTGTCTTGTTCCAGTTTTCAGGGGAAATGGTTCCAATTTTTGTCCATTTGGGAGTATGCTGGCTGTGGGTTTCTCCTAGATGGCTTTTACTATTTTGAGGTATGTTCCCTGTATACCTAGATGTTTGAGGGTTTTATCAAGAAGGGGTGCTGGATTTTATCAAAAGCTTTTTCTGCATCTAATGATATAATCATGTGGTTTTTGTTTTGACATCTGTTGATGTATTTAATTACATTTATGGTTTTACAAATGTTGAACCAGCCTTGCATCCCAGGTATGAAGCCTACTTGATCATGATGGATGATCTTTGAGATGTGTTGTTGAATCTGGTTTGCTAGGATCTTGTTGAGAATTTTAGTATCTATGTTCATCAAAGATATTGGCCTGTAGTTCTCTTTCTTTGTTGGGTCCTTACCTGGCTTGGGTATCACGTCTCACATTTTCTTTATCCATCTGTCTATTGATGGACGCCTGTTTGTAACTTGTCTATCGTGAATAGTACTGCAATAAACATGGAAGCGCAGACACCTCTTCTACATACTGATTTCAGATCTTTTGGGTAGATACTGGGAATTGCTGGATCATATGGTAATTTTATTTTGCATTACTGAGGAACCTTTATACAACTTTTCATAGTGGCTGTCTTGAATTTACATTCCCACCAACAATATACTAGGATTCTCTTTTCCCACATCCTCATCAACACTTGTTATATGTTGTCTTTTTGTTAATAGCTATTCTGACAGGTGTGAGGTGATATCTCATTGTGTGTTTGATTATTATTATATTTTTATTTTTTATTTTTATAGAGACAAAGTCTTGCTATGTTGCCCAGGCTGGTATCAAACTTCTGGGCTCATGTAATCTTCCTACCTTGGCCTTCCAAAGTGCTGGGATTACAGATATGAGCCACTACACCAGGCCTCATAGTGGTATTAATTTGCATTTTTCTAATGATTAGTGATGTTGAGGATTTTTTGAATATATGTTAGTGTTTTGTATGTCTTCTTTTGAGAAATGTCTTAGATCTCTTGCCCATTTTTTAATCAGATTGTTTTATTTCTGTACAGTTGTCTGAGATTCTTATCTATTGTAGATATTAACTCCTTACCAAATGTATGGCTTGCAAATATTTTCTTCTAGCCTACGGGTTATCTCTTCACTCTATTGTTTCCTTTGTTGTATAGAAGGTTTTATTTTGATGTAATCTCATTTGTCTGTTTTTGCTTTGGTTGCCTGTGCTTTTGGGGTCAGATCTAAAACATTGTTCAAACCAGTGTTATATAGTTTTTCTCATATGTTTTCTTCCAGTATTCTTACAGTTTCAGGTCTTATGTTTAAGTGTTTAATCTATTTTGAGTTGATTTTTTTGCATATGGTGTGAAATAAGTGTCCAGTTTCATTCTTATATATATAGATATCATTTTCCCAGCACCATTTATTGAAGAGACTGTTCTTTTCCCAGTAGGTATACTTGGTACCTTTGTCAGAAATCAAATTACTGTACATGCCTGTCTGTGTTCATATTTAGGTTGTCTATACTGTTTTACTGGTTGATGAGTCTATTTTATGGCCATACCATGCTGTTTGAATTACCATATGATACTACCATTTTTTTGTTTTGTTTTTTGTTTTTTATCATAATTGCCTTAATTATTCAGGGGCTTTTGTGGTTCCATATACATATTAAGATGTTTTTGTAGCCGGGCTCGGTGGCTCAGCCTGTAATCCTGCGCTTTGGGAGGCTGAGGTGAGTGGTTTGCCTGAGTCCGCAGGTTCAAGACCCGCCTGGGTAACTTGGCGAGACCTCATCTCTACAATAAATCAAAAAATTAGCTGGGCGTGGTAGTGCGCACCTGTAGTTCAAGCTACTTGGAAGGCTGAGGAAGAAGGATCGCCAGAGCCCAGCAAGTCGAGGCTGCAGTGGCTGGGAGCTGCCACTGCACTCCAGTTTGAGTGACAGAGTGAGACTCCAACTCAAAAAAAAAAGAGATGGTTTTGTCCATTTCTATGAAAAATGATATTGCAATTTTGATAGGGATTGCATTGAATCTGTAGATTGCTTTGAGTAGTATGGACATTTAAAAAATATTAATTCTTCTAATCCATAAACATAGAATATCTTTTCATTTCTTTGTGTCTTCACTGATCAAGCCTACTGTTGAAGTATTCTATTCCATTTTCCATTCAGTCATTGTAGTCTTCATCCCTGGAGTCTCTGTTTGTTTATTTTTTCTACTTTATCAAACTTCTCATTTTGTTCATATATTATTTTCCAAATTTCATTTTATTTTTTATCCATATAGTCTTGTAGTTTACTGAACTTTTTAAAGAGGATTAATCCCAAATTTTTGGTCTGTCATTTCATAGATCTCCCTTTTTGGGGGGGTTCATTGTTGGAGCTTTGCTAGTTTCTTTTGGAGGTGTTATGATTTCCTGAATCTTCATAATCATTGTGTTCTTGTATTAGTGTCTGTACATTTGAGGAGACAACCATTTTTCTGGCTTTTACACTTGTTCTTTGGCAGAGAAAACCTGCGTTTTGGGGATCAAATCTTTTTTTTTTTTTTTTTCCTGGAGTTGGTGTCTCACTGTCACCTAGGCTGGGGTGCAGTGGCATGCTCACAGTCACCGCAGCCTCGATCAGCTGGGCTCAGGCAATCCATTCACCTCAGCCTTCCAAGTATCTAGAACTACAGGTATGCGCCATCATGCCTGGCTAATTTTTTTTTTTTTTTTTGAGGTCTCACCAAGTTGCCCAGGCTGGTCTTGAACCTGTGGGCTCAGGCAATCCTTTCACCTTGGCTTCCCAAATTGCTGGGATTATAGGCATGAGCCACCACGTCCAGCCAGGATCAAATCTTAAAAATTGTTGCTCAGGCCGGGCTCAGTGGCTCAGCCTATAATCCCGCACCTTTGGGAGGCTGAGGTGAGTGAATTGCCTGAGCCCGCAGGTTCGAGACCCGCCTGGGCAGCGAGACCTCATATCTACAATAAATAATAATAATAATAAAAAGTTCAGATTTGGTGCTTACCATTTACTGATTCTGGATAGGCCAGCTGGTAAGGACCCTGGAGAGGCAGAGTTTACTTTTGGATTCTCTAGGTGACTGGACTGCTGGCTTTGCTCTGAGTTTGGGTGGAGCCTCTGACTGAGTTCTGCTATCTGCTGGTAAGACCATTGACTGACCTCTGCAATCAGGCTGAGTTGCTAAATAAGCCCTGTAATCACCTCAGATGGGGCCAGCCACAGGGTATATTCCCTGGCCAAGTGGTACCACTATTTGAGTTCAGCAGTTGGATAGGGTTGCAGGAGGGTCCCAGAGGTTGGGTTGAATTGATGGTTGGGAAGGATAAGACCAGCTGCTTATCTCCTCCGCCACCCCTCCTCCCCCCATGAGTGGTCAAGGTTTGCCTCTGCCTATGTGGGGCTTTGGGGGTGAGCTTTGAGGCTGGGCTGAACATGTGTAAACTCCTGGTTGTGACAGATCAGCTTTGCAGGTAAGCTATGATATTAGCTAGTACCTCTGATAGATGCCACCACTGGCAAGTACACTGAGCTACCACCAAGATCTGCATCCTGGTTGCTGTGGGCTCTGCCTGACCTCAGGTGATCTAACCATGCATTTCTCCTGAATGGAGATCTTGGTGGAGGTATGAAATGGGAGTGGGCTTCCTGGGCAGTGTTTGAGACTGCTAGGGAAGCTGGATGTCCACCTCCAGTTCTCTTTTCCCTGTATAGCAAATGTCCCAAGTGAATCCTCTCTGTGGGAAAGTGTCAAAGTGAGACTGCTGCTTTTGCCCTTTCCATGTTGGTTTTATTTCATTCTATGGACCATGCAGGTGACCCAGGCTTATTTCCAATTTGGGGGCAGTTTGGCTTAGGTGTTCTTGTCTGTGGATAGATGCTAGTTGAACTTTCTATGGGGGATAGTGAAGCTGAGACCTCCATTCTGCCATCTTGTTGATGTCCTAAATTCAATATTCTTACAAAGGGTTAGAAGATCCTCACTTCCAAACCCACTATCTCATTACCTAGACATTACTGTGTTTGCTCATTGAAATGTATTTTCATGACTGAGAAGAATCTAAAGAAAACAAGTACATTTGACTAGTGTGGAAATAAGACTCTTTCCTTATGTTTTCAGATGTTAGGCTGTTTCTCAGTAGTCACCATTCATTTTATTTTTCCTGTTTTTTTTTTGGATGGGAATCTCACTCTGTTGCCCAGGCTGGAGTGCAGTGTCATGCTCACTGCCACTGCAACCTCGACCTGCTGGGCTCAGGTGATCCTTCCGCCTAAGCCTTCAAAGTAACTGGAACTACCAGTGTGCGCCACCACACCCAGCTAATTTTTTGACTTATTGTAGAGACAAGGTCTCACCAAGTTACCCAGGCTGGGTAGACTCAGGCAATCCTCTTGCCTTGGCCTCCCAAAGTACTGGGATTACAGATTTGAGCCACCATGCCCGGCTTATTTTTCCTGTTCTTATTTGGATTTTACTAATGCTAGGCTAGCTGGTAAGGACCTTGAGGAGGCAGAGTTTACATTCGGGTTCTCTAGATGACTGGGCTGCTGCCTTTGCTCTGAGTTTGAGCCTTTTGCTAGGCTCTACTATCTGGTGAGACCATTAACTGAGCTCTGCAATTAGGCTGAGCTGCTGGCTGAACCCTATAATCACCTTAGGAAACTTAAAAAATAATAATAATGCATGTGGATGTGTGGGGGTGCAGTGGAAGAATGCTCTCAAAGTGTGGACATCTCAGAATCTCACTCTTCTGTACATGCTTTGACCCAAACAGTCATATTTTTCTTTCCTTGTTTATTCACCTCAGAGAGTGCAAACCGGGTGAATTGGCAAAAGCTTTTCCATGATATTGAAATAGATTCTTGGGTTAATGAACCACCAGCATGGAACAAAATCTGTGAAAGAGCAGCAGAGTTTAAGATTCTGTGTTCCAGAAAGGTAATGGAAACTAGATATTTTGGAACCTCTTAATTTAAAACCTGCAATTTTCAACCAAAGCTGTTGTAAGTGCATTTTAGAATTGCTAATATGTTAACACTGAAAAAGAGGTGATGACTAAAATGCCTTTTATTGATTACCTTCTATGATTCTCTTCTTAGTGTTACGACCATTCTTTAACAGATGAGGACACCAACGCCCAGTGCCACACAGTAGATAAGTGCTGAAAATAAGCTTTGACACTCAGGCTTGTTGTCACCATGCAGCTGTGCCCCTCCTGTTGCTGAGCCTTGTGGGAGGATCACTTCTCTGCTCCCAATTCTACAGGCAGAATGAAGATGCTGTGTCATTTCAGTTCCAAACAGGTGATCAAAATATTATTTGCAACCTCTTAGAATACAGAGGGTCCATGAATGTGGATAATTTCCATCTTTATTGTCTCTGACCTCTGGGGAGATTAGTGAGTAGAGCATTAATTACAGATGTAGGCAACAAATCACAGCAATATTAGCAATAACTCCCATTCAGTCACCAACAGAAATCACAGATGTTTCCATAGCATGTTATAGTTTTGACAGATAGGACTTTTAAAAACCATATTTTTAAATACCTATCAAATAATAAAAACTAATTTCATGACCTTTCAAGTTAGAGGAAATTTAACAGATCTTACAGTAGAATGTCCTCATTTTATGATGAGAAAGCCAAGGCCTAGAAAGTATTAGGAGCAGAGCCAGGCCTAGTAATTCCTTGTGCCCCACCCATTCTGTGAATTATTTAAAAATGTAAGAGATTGGCTGGTCAGAACTATTTTTCATTTCATCCCTCTCTGGAAGTTTCTTTTTTTTCCTCTCTCTCTGAATTAAACACTGGACTGCCTGTCTTAAAGTTTTACTTCATTCATGTAAAAAGTTAAAAGCAGAGCAGTCAATGGAGATGAAAGCCCTCAGATGCTAGAAAACATTTTTTCTTTCTTTTTAAAAAAATTTGGGCCGGGCTCGGTGGCTCAACCTGTAATCCCGTGCTTTGGGAGGCTGAGGTGAATGGATTGCCTGAGCCCACGGGTTCGAGACCCGCCTGGGCAACTTGGTGAGACCTCATCTCTACAATAAATAAAAAAAAAAAAAAATTAGCCGGGCATGCTAGCGCACGCCTGTAGTTCCAGCTACTTGGAAGGCTGAGGCGGAAGGATCGCCAGAGCCCAGCAGGTCGAGGCTGTGGTGACCGGGAGCATGCCACTGTACTCCAGTCTGGGTGACAGAGTGAGACTCCAACTCAAAAAAAAAATAATAATAATAATAATTTGGTGTTGATACAGCACTATTTATTGAAGAAGTTGTCCTTTCCCCCGTTGTATGTTCTTGGTACTTTTGTCAAAAATTAGTTGGCTGTAAATTTGTGGAATTATTTCTGGATTCTCTATTCCATTGATCCATATACCTGTTTTTACATCAACACTGTGCTGTTTTGGTTACTAAAAACTTTGTAGTGTTTTTTGAAGTCAGGTAGTATGATGCTTCCAGCTTGACTCTTTTTGCCCAGTATTGTTTTGGTTATTTAGGCTCTTTTGTGGTTTCGTATGAATTTTAGGATTTTTTTTTCTATTTCTGAGAAGAGCATCATTGGTATTTTTATAGGAATTGCATTGAATCTGTAGATTGCTCTGGGTAGTAATGTCATTTTTTTTTTTTTTTTTTTTGAGTTGGAGTTTCACTCTGTCGCCCAGACTGGAGTGCAGTGGCCACTCCTGGCCACCGCAGCCTCGACCCGCTGGGCTCTGGCGATCCTTCCGCCTCAGCCTTCCGAGTAGCCGGAATTACAGACACGCACTACCATGCCCAGCTAATTTTTGATTTATTGTAGAGATGAGGTCTTGCCAAGTTGCCCAGGTGGGTCTCGAACCTGCGGGCTCAGGCAGTCCACTCACCTCAGCCTCCCAAAAGTGCGGGATTACAGGCTGAGCCACCAAGCCCGGCTAGTAATGTCATTTTAACAGTATTATTTCTTCTGAGCCATAAGCATGGTATGTCTTTTTATTTGTTTGTGTCTTCCTCAATTTCTTTCATCCCCATTTTGTAGTTTTCCTTGTAGAAGTTTTTTACCCCTTTGTTTAAACTTATTCCTTAGGTATTTTATTTTATTTCTTTGCAGTTATAAATAAGATTGATTTCTGTCCCTTAGGCTGGAGTGCAGTGGCTGCTCATGGCCACGGCAGCTTCAACCAGCTGGGCTCAAGTGATCCTTCCACCTCAGCTTCCCAAGTAGCTGGAACTACAGACTTGCACCACCACGTCCAGCTAATTTTTTTGTTTATTGTTGGGACAGATCTTGCCATGTTGCCCAGGCTGGTCTTGAACCTGTGGGCTCTGGCAATCCTTTTCAATTTATTAGCATTTAATTGCTCATAGTAGTAGTCTCTGCTGATCCTTTGCGTTTCTGTGGTATCAGTTGCGATGTCTTTTTTTTTCGTTTCTGATTTTATTTATGTGGGTCTTTACTCTTTGTTAGTCTAGCTAGAGGTTTATTGATTTTGTGTATGTTTTTAAAAGACCAACTTTTTGTTTCATTGACTCCTCATTTTTTTAAGTCTCTATATCATTTAGCTATACTCTGATCTTTATTATTTCTTGTCGTCTACTAATCTGGGGTTTGGTTTGTTCTTGCTTTTCTAGTTCTTTGAGGTTCACTCTTAGGTTGTTTATTTGTATATGTTGTGCTTCCATTTTCATTTGTTTCAAGAAACTTTTTGATTTTATTCTTAATTTTTTTATTGATCCAGTGGTTATTTAGGAGCATGTTGTTTGATTTCCATGTATTTGTGTGAGTTTCAAGGTTTCTCTTATTATTTGTTTCTAGTTACATTCCATTGTGGTCTGAGAAGATACTTGATATGATTTCAGTTTTTAAAAATGTATTGAGATTTGTTTTGTGGCCTAACATATGGTCTGTTCTAGAGAGTGTTTCATGTGCTAATGACAAGGATGTGTATTCTGCAACTGTTGGATAAAATGTTCTGTAAAGGCCTGTTTGGTCTTAAGTGTAGTTTAAGTCCACATTTTTTTCCTTTTCCTTTGTTTTTTCTTTTTTTGGAGACAAGGTCTTACTCTATTACTCAGAGTAGAGTGTAGTCGTATGATCATAACTCACTACAGCCTCCAACTCCTGGGCTCAAGTGATTTTTCCTACCTTAGCCTCCCAAGTAGCTGGGACTATAGGGACATACCACCATGCCCAGCGAATTTTTTAAATTTTTTATAGAGATGAGATCTTGCTGTGTTGCCCAGGCTGGCCTCGAACTCCTGGCTTCAAGCAATCCTCCCACCTTGGCCTCCCAATGTGCTGAGATTTTAGGCATGAGCCACCGTGACTGGTCCACACTTATGATTTTTTTTCTTCACAGCAAACTTGATACTGTAATGCGATGTAGCCACAGAAAGTCTCTTGACTCCCAAGATAATGTTTTGGGTCATACTTCTCTTTTTCTGGCCCCAAAGTCTTGTGGAGCAAGGTCTAGCTCTTTGTAACTCTCTTTGGAGTCTCTTTCGTAGTGACCTGTAGTTCATCTTCTTAGTGAAGATGTGCCAAAATTCTTTTCAATAGAGATTCATCCCCACCCACCTGGCTGTAGTTCAGGGATGTCTTTTCCATTCTCAAATTACTCCAATCCTAGAAAAGTTCCTCATTAATGTCATACTAATATAGGTTTTCCCCAAAAATGGGAGTTAATTTTTCATGTCTGCTTCAAAGAAGAGAATGAGTTCATAGCTTTACCTTGGGTCAAGGGAGGTAGCAAATCCTAAGAACTTCAAGAGCTAAACTGCTGGAAAAGAGCAGCTTAGTAGAATTCATTGCTGCTGAGCACACCTGCTATGAGACTCAAGAACAAATTCATGTCACCACCTTGTGGTGCATCTGGAAACTCAGATAAGTGCTGTAAACAGGGTTATAAGCACCAACAAGATGTCAGCCCTTTCCAGTAGCAATACCAATGATGTTTGTTGGTCTTTTCTTTTGAGATATTGACTCTCAACTCTTCCTGAGTTTTATATAAAGTCCTATGTCCTTACTTTATGTAAAGTCCTAGTCTACTATGGCCATCATAACAAAGTACCAAAGACTGGGTGGCTTAAACAATAGAAATCTACTTCCTCACAATTCTGTGCCTAGAATCCCATGACCAAGGTGGCAGTAGGACTGGTTTCTCTTGAGACCTTTCTCCTTGGCTTACAGACGGCTGATTTTCTCCCTGCATCTTCCCTCTGTGGTGCTTGTGTCCTAATGTCCTCCTCTTATGGAGACAGTCACGTAGGATTAGGGCCCACCATAATGACTTTATTTTATCTTTTTTTTTTTTGAGTTGGAGTCTCACTCTGTAGCCCAGACTAGAGTGCAGTGGCCGCTCCCGGCCACTGCAGACTCGACCTGCTGGGCTCTGGCGATCCTTCCGCGCTACCATGCCCGGCTAATTTTTTGATTTATTGTAGAGATGAGGTCTCGCCAAGTTGCCCAGGCAAGTCTTGAACCCGCAGGCTCAGGCAATCCACTCATCTCAGCCTCCCAAAGCGTGGGATTACAGGCTGAGCCAACAAACCCGTCTACTTTATTTTATCTTAATTCTATACAACACAGTCACAGTTCTGAGGTACTAGGGGTTAGGGCTTTTACATGAATTTGGGGGGACACAAGTCCATCCATAATACTATGCAAATATAACTCAGAAGTCTCCTCCCATCCCTGCCTAAGATAGTCAGTTTGACTTCCAAGCCCATCCAGTGTAGTATTTCTGGAGCCATCATAAGTGATGCCATTTGCTATAGAAACTGGGCTTTGGATCTGATTCTCCATTTATAGCCTTCTTCCCACAGGTATAGTAAGGAAAAGACTTGTTTATGCTTAATAAATCTCTCAGTCAGCCTTTTTACCTGCTTATTTACAGGATGACTTGATGGTTCACCAAGGGACTAGTTTATCTTTCTGGAATCACTGGCTTATATGCCAATTCAAAAGTAAATGCTATGTTAGTTCATTAAAAAAAAAAATGCAAAGAAGTGATAAGAAAAGATATCATATCAGTTAATCAGCTACACAGATTAAGCAATAATGTCTATTGGCCAAATGGAATTTAAATGATTGAAACTATCTAGTTTGGGAGTAGAAAATATCTAGTTTAGGGTAGGAAATTTGCCCCAAGGATTGTGGAAAGAACTTTGTGGCAGTTCGTGTCAGTTTAAATGTCATTATCTTTAACTATTAGTTTATCCCAAAGAAATGATTAGATATGTGCTTGTGGGTGTAATGCAGCACTGTTTATATTAGCAAAAGCAGTCAAGGCAAGTGACTCATGCCTGTAATCCCTGCGTTTTGAGAGCCTATAGTCCTAGCTACTTGGGAGGCTGAGATGGGAAGATCACTTGAGCATAGGAGTCTTAGGCTGCGGAGAGCTGTGGTCATACCACTTCACTCTAGCCTGGACAGCAAAGTGAGACCCTGTGTCTAAAACAAAATTTGAAAAAAAAAGATAGCCAAGTGTGGTAGCACGTGCCTGTAGTTCCAGCTACTTGGATGGCTGGGGCGGTAGGATCACCGGAGCCCAGCAGGTTGAGGCTGCAGTAGCCGGAAGCGGTCACTGTACTCCAGTCTGGGCGACAGAGTGAGACTCCAACTCAAAAAAAAAAAAAAGAAAAAAATCTTCAAAAGACTCTAAAATAATATTAGCAAAAGGAGAGACAAAGCCCAAATATCTAACCAAATATCAAAACATATGACACATGGAATGCTATACAGTCATGGAATGTATCTCAATTATATTGTTAATTGAAAAGATAGGTTACAGAATAGAATGCTTAATGGTTTTTGCTATTTCCACTTGTATTTAATTTTGCTGTGTTAGTGTGTGTGCACATATATTTCTAAATATATAGAAAAATGCTTGACAGGATATATCCCAGACTACTAATAGTGATTATCTTGAGGAGTATAGGACTTTTATTCTATACAGTATTTATTTCTATAAAGTCCAAATTATTTATAATAATCATAGATCACTCTAAAAATCAGAAAAAAAAGAATAAAATATTTCTGTTTGCAAATAAAATTTTGTTATTGCAATGATTTTAAACTTTCTTTTATGATAGATGTGTTTGTTTGGGGGCAGGCATATTTACTCGGGGTTTAGACCTGCCTTGTTTGCTTTGGGGAGGTCTAGTCTTTCAAATATTTCTGTCTTTTCTGTGTAAAAAGCCATGTGCTTGTGTTTAACTTTTCACTGGCATAATGCTAGTTGTTTTTTCTTTGCAGGAAGTAGATGGAGTATAATGGAAAGCCATAGTCCAGAATTTGACTGACTAGGGTTAAACACCAGCTTCCTGCTCCATAACATTGGGCAAATCATGTAATCTCATTGACCTTTAGTTTCCTCAATGTAGTTGTAGAATGGAAGTAGTAATAGTAATAATGCTGAATTTTCAGGTTTGCTCTGAGGGTTAAGTGAGACCAAGTACATAAAGTACCTGGAATATAATAAGTAGCTTGTATGAGGATAGCACTAGAATGTACTTTCCAGAATTCCTCATATCTTAAGGATAAGATTTAGTGGATGGGAAGAACATTTTTTACAGTTGTAGAGAAACAGCTAAGCCTTACTAGAAAAGTTTCATTTTATGTCCTCAGCCAGTTTTTATAAACTGTCTTTACAAAAGGGTGGTTTCTTTTTTTCTTTCAGTTCTCAGTTACTTAAGGGTGGACTGACATGGCATGCTTTGTGAAACGTTTGTGTCCTTGGCATTTTACAGAATTGCCATCAGGAAAAGTGGTCCTGAGAAGAGGTGGGAGGGAGGAGGGCTGAGTGGGGAAAGGGAGATACTGCCAGGTTTACTTTCCTGTCGCCTCACCTAACCTCCTCCCCAGGACTGGTTTGTTTGTACAAATTGGTTGCCTCAAGCGACACATTATTGGTTTGAGCCAGAATGTATCCCAGGAGACTTACTGCTTTCCCTTTTGCCAAGTTATTGTCCTTTTCCCGCAAAGGATGCCAGGATCATGGGGGCATTTTCTACTCTGCCGTATTTCAGTCCAACTCCCTGTCTTTATGGAGCGTCAGGCTGTGTGCAAGGCTCCATGTCAGTTCACCACACGTAGGAAGCTACAGCTGCAAGCTTTAGTCTTTTATTTTCAACTTGTGGATTTTTCCTCTCTCCTCACACCCTCGGAATGGGGTCTGAGGAATGAAGCTGATGTTACTGGTGTGCCTTTCCCTGCCCCTTCCAGTGACATAGGCCCCCTTAAACAACAAGGATGGCACTCCTGCCCCATTGACACCAGCCTTTGCCATGTGACTTACTTTGGGGCCAGTGAAATGCGAGTGAGAGTGATACCTCCAGTGCAGATTTCTTTTTTTTTTCAGTTGGAGTCTCACTCCATCCCCCAGGCTCCAGTACAGATCATAGCTCACCACCGCCTCGATCTCTTGGGCTCAGTTGATCCTTCTGTCTCATCCTCCTGAGTAGCTAGGACTACAGGCATGCACCACCATGCCCAGCTAATTTTTTTGATTTTTTGTAGAGACAAGGTCTCACTATGTTGCCCAGGCTGATCTCAAGCAGTCCTCCTGCCTCAGCCTCCTAAAGTTCTGGGATTATAGGTATGAGCCACCACACCTGGCCCCAGTGCAAATTTTTATGTGCTTCCACTGCCACTCCTTTTTTCCCCTCTGCCAACACCATCCATTAATTCCCCACACATTTCCTTCAGACCCTGGCATGACTCTGTTCTGGTATCTTCTGGCTTCACTTAACCCCAAACCCACCTTCTAGACCGTGGCTCATGTACCCAGGACTCCAGGGTCCTTTGCCCAGACAACCCCAGGCCCATGTCCAATCCTTTTCCAAGATCCATGCACCCAGGCGTGAGCTACGCACTGAGGGCTGAGGATAGAGCTGGGACATGTGGGCTGGGAGGTTATGTACAAGGTTGCTGGGGCCTTCACAGTGCAGGCTAGAGCAGCCTGGGTGAGGAGGAAGGGAAGGGAACAGGCCTCAAGCCAGAGGAACCATGCCCTGCACTGTAATGTTTCCATGTGGAGCTCTAAGGAGTTCAGGAAATAAAGATTCCACCATAGATATAGATATATTTTTTCAATATATGAGTGGGGACCTAAGTAATACAGGCTTCCCCCGATAGGTAAGTGTTCTGGAAACCCATCAGCATCAGTGTACCAGCTAGCGTTGTTGTGAGAAACTGCTTTTGACTTCAGTGAATTTTTTTTAAAGATTCTTTCAGGCTGGGCTTGGTGGCTCAACCTGTAATCCCGCACTTTGGGAGGCCGAGGTGAGTGAATTGCCTGAGCCTGAGGATTCGAGACCTGCCTGGGCAACTTGGCAAGACCTCATTTCTACAATAAATCAAAAAAAATTAGCCGAGCCTGGTAGGCATGGTAGCATGCGCCTGTAGTTCCAGCTACTCAGAAGGCTGAGGCAGAAGGATCGCCGGAGCCCAGCAGGTCGAGGCTGCGGTGGGAGCAGCCACTGTACTCCAGTCTGGGCGACTGAGTGAGACTCCAACTCAAAAAAAAAAAGATTCTTTCAACGTGTTTGCCCTTGTCATGATGGGTGATTTACAAACGCACCTGCCCACACCACACTGACTGTTCAGCAGTTTTTGACCAAAAATGACATGACCCTTGTGCCCAACCCTCGCTATTCATCCAATCTCACCCCAAGTGACTTTCTTTTGTTTCCCCAGTGAAAAAAGTCCTTAAAGGGACACATTTTTGCCCATGTGGAAGAGATGAAACAAAAAATGGCAGAAGCACTAAAAGCCATTAAAATTGATGAGTTCAGAAACTGTTTTGAGCGGAAGAAGCAGCATCCTGATAGTCGTATTGCATCAAATAGAGAGTACTTTGAAGTTTGAGCATGTAAAAATAAATGCACAAGTTTTTATAAATAAATTCTGGATTTTGGGGGGATCCTTCCTCGTATGTATGAGCATATATTGGACATACTCTGTTCAACAGTTTCTAGCTTGGTTTAAACTTGTGAGCATATAGGCATGTTTCATGTGAGCCTACACCTGAATTCGGGTCAGTGCCCACGAATGACGGGGATGAGTGGGACGTTCTAGACAAGGCCTGTGGTCTTGGCTGGGGCTCTGGAATGAAGCTGCAGAACAGAGCTGCAGATGGCCCTTCATGGGTGTTATGAGAGAAATGAATCTTTTTTTTTTGGTTGGAGTCTCACTCTGTCGCCCAGACTGGAGTGCAGTGACCGCTCCCGGCCACCACAGCCTCGACCTGCTGGGCTCCGGCGATCCTTCCACCTTAGCCTTCCAAGTAGCTGGAACTACAGGCGTACGCTACCACGCCCAGCTAATTTTTTGATTTATTGTAGAGATGAGGTCTCGCCAAGTTGCCCAGGCAGGTCTTGAACCCGCGGGCTCAGGCAATCCACTCACCTCAGCCTCCCAAGGGCACGGGATTACAGGCTGAGCCACAGAAATGAATCTTTATGAGTGTAAGATACCAAGGTTCTGGGATTATCTGTTACTGTGACATAATTTAGACTAGGGTAACTGATTCCAAAATGAAGAGGTGACATTCTTTGAAAGGTGTCTGACTTCACTCACAGAATGTACGTATGTGTGCATGTATGTATGTATGTATTGAGTTAGGGTCTCACTCTGTCATCCAGGAGTGCAGTAGTGCAATCCCAGCTCACTGCAGCCTTGACCTCCCAAGAAGCTGGGTGTGTGCCACCACACCCAGCTTTTTTTTTTTTTCTTTTTGGAAATGAGATCTCACTGTGGTTCTCAGGCTGATCTTGAACTCCTGGTCTCAAACAATCCTCCTGCCTCCCAAAGTGCTAGGATTACAGGCGTGAGCCATGTGCCCGGCCTTGACTTCACTCATTTTAAATATGGCAGAACTTTTTGTTATTGTATGCACAGTAGCACTATCCAGAAGGGTCTGGAAGACATCCCAGGAGTATGTTGGAGTTCTACGTGTATGTGCACTGTACACACCCAGTTGCTGTCATCATGGCTTTTCAATTGCTAGTGTTCAAATCTTCTCCAGTGGTGATGGTTTAGGTGAGCAATACATCAGTCTTGCTTTGCTTTCCATGTGGCCTTCCAGAAACAGAATTCAGGGCTAGACTTTTGAAAAAGACTTGTAAAATGAGAAAATATAAAGCTTGAAGAATAACTGATAGTATTCTTATTTTGCAAAATTATCCCTTATCTATGAGTTTATATTTGAATGTTTCCACTCATCCATATCCCTTTTTGTGCCAAAAATAATTGTCCTAACAAATGGTTTTCAGATCATATAAATAGGAGGGAGTTGCTGGAACTAGGAGTGACTTGGAACAAAAAGTCACCTGGTCCTCACTGGAAGTGAATCAGATTATCAATGTCCGCTACTATCATTATCTTGTATGTGAAAAGTACATTCATTTTCAAAATGCTTTCAAATACATGAGTTTATTCATTCTTTATTACAGCCTGGGAGGTAAGCAGAAAAAAATGTCTTCCCTTTTTAACAGAGGGGGAAACTGAGGCTTATTCAGTTTCTTTTCTTTTCTTTTTTTTTTTGAAAGCAGGATTTATTGAGAGGACAGAAAAGCTCCCGCAGTGGGAGGAGACCTGAAGGGTTTGCCCAGCTTATTCAGTTTCAATGACTTTGTCGCCTATTCTGCTATCAGTATTAATATTAGTATAAAGAATATTAGTATGCCAATGAATATGTTATATCACATTCATTAGTGTTTAATATATATTAATAGTATTTAAATAATTTATATAATGACCTTGTCCAGGGGGTAACTGCTGTGACAACTCAAAGATTCTAGTGACTCAGCACAATTCAAGTTTATTTTTTGTTCACATCTCTGTCAGTGAGAGTTGGTGTCAGAGTGCTGTGCTCCAGGGATCAGGGCCCCAGGCTACTCCATAGAGTCTCCTCTGTCAGGTGGAGGGAGGGATGTGGATGTTCACATTCTTTTGGTCAGAGTTCAGAGCCTGCTCACACCTTGCAGCCCAAGAAACTGGAAAACACGGTCCGACACTGTGTCTTGAAAGAAACAAATATTCACAAGGCATCTGTGTCCCAAAAGCTATAGGAATTGTGGTGCTTATCTCTCCCAATTATTGGGGCCCCATGTAAGATCTTTGGAACCGTTGTTTTTCCCAGCTTTCATGTATACAGTTTAATGAGTTTTGACTCACGTATACACCTGCAAAGTCATTACCATAATCAAGGTAATGAACACATACACCCCCGTGTCACTCCTGGGTCCATTTGAATCCCTTTCCCTCTCTCTGTCTCCCCACCCCACCTCCAGGCACCCACTACTCTGCTTTCTGTCACTGCAGATTATTTTGCATTTTCTTTGTATAAATGGAATCAAAGGGTAGGTTCTTGAATTTGTCTGGCTTCTTTTCTCACTATAATTATTTTGAGAATCATCTGTTGTTATGTGTATCAATAATCCATTTATTTCTATTGATAAGTAGTATTCCATCATATTGTTATACCACAATGTTTAATTTTTTAAAATACAACTTTTCAATGTTTGAGGACCAAGTAAGTCATTCCTTCTTGATACTTACCTTGCAGTCTGAAAGGCTGAAACTGCCCAGGCTTCTTTGAGCAGGCCTAAGTATCTTGCACATGACCCTTTCACAAGAAAAGGAAGACTAGCTTGAGCAGGTGCTCAGCTTTTCTTGGCTCTGAACTTCAAGTTAGGTAGACTATTAATCAAGCACTGGCTACCTGAGATAGACCTAGCATTGTACCTCAGAGCCTTGAAAGAAACAAGATGCATCTTCCTGGGAATGATGGTTGAAGACCTGCACTGTCTTTGCTGGTCCCTTGTCCCCAGAACTACAGTCTCTGCTGTGTGCCAGGTTAATCCCAGCATAGCACAGCTTGGCTAATGTATTTCTTGAGCTTACAAACTTTTGATTATTTCCTCTGCCTAGACCCTGACCTCCTTACTCTTACATCTGCAACTCACTCTTGGGTTTAACATTTCCTAGCCTCAGTTTGTTGTCTGTTAAAATGGGAGTGTTTTAGGGTAACTGTGTTTCATTTTTTTATTTTTTGGAATATCACTCTGTCACCCAGCCTGGAGGGCAGTGGCACGTTCCTGGCCACCACGGCCTCAACCTGCTGGGCTTCGGCATTCCTTCTACCTCAGCTTCCAAGTAGCCAGTACTACAGGCACGTACTACCATGCCCAGCTGATTTTTTATTTCTTGTGGAGACACGGGTTTGCCAAGTTGCCCAGGCTGGTCTCAAACCTGTGGGCTCAGGCAATCCATTCGCCTTAAGTTTCCAAAGTGCTGGGATTACAGGCTAAGCCACCAAACCCGGCCAGCTATGTTTATTAAATGAAATAATATGAAGTACCTAGCCTGGTTCCTGGTGGATAGTTAATTTTCAGCAGTTAAGGTTTCCTTTCCTCCTGTTCTTTCCTCCTCCCTCCGTCTTTCCTGCCTAATCTTCAGCCGCTTCCCTCTATCAAATGTGCTCCCCATCCAAACCAGATGCCTCTTCCCCGCCCCACCCCCCACACTCTTGCCTTCCTCCCTTCAGGTCTTGGTTTACCGTGTTCCTTTGCCATGGATCTAAATGCTGCTCCTCTGTCAAGGTTCTGCTCAAATGCCAGTACCTCCAGGAAGTCTTCCTTGATTCCTTATCCTGTCCTCCATAAGGGATAGGTTTTTTCCTGATCTCACCCTCAATTCAGAATGTTTCACCTCTGGTCACCAAAATATGTGAGGATTTTTCCCCACCAAGCAGACACCAGCTAAATACTCGGTAATTTCACTCAATTCTGACATGATCCCACATAGGAGATAGTGTCTGATCCCACACATTGAAGATTCAGTCCCACAGACTTTCCCTCACTTAAGATACCAGTTGCAAGTAGTAGGTTGTCACCTGTCCTTCTGACCGACGGGCTGTAGACCCGGGCTTCTCATAATTCCCTTCTTGGCTTTGATTAATTTGCTAGAACAGCTAGCGGAGCTCAGGAAATTCCTGGTTCATTGTGTGAAGGATAACAGCCAGATGAAGAGATGCAGAGGGAGGGTATGTGAAAAGGGGTGCAGAGCTTTCAGGCCCTATCTGGGTACCACCTCAAGGAACCACCACTTGCTCAGCCATCTGAAAGTTCCGTGAGCCATGTCCTTGTGGGTTTTTATGGAGGCCTCATTACAAAGGCATGACTGATGACACCACTGGCCATTTGCTAGCGATCAACTCAACCTTCATTTTCTCTCCCCTTCCTGGTGCCGGGAGAAGGCTGACAGTTCCCACCCTCAAGTCACATGATTGATTTCCCTGGCAACCAGCCCCCATCCTGAGGCTTTCCAGGAGCCCACCAAGAGTCACCTCATTAGAACAAAAGATGCTTCTTTCTTTTTTTTTTTTGAGTTGGAGTCTCACTCTGTTGCCCAGACTGGAGTGCAGTGGCCGCTCCCGGCCACCACAGCCTCGACCTGCTGGGCTCTGGCGATCTTTCCGCCTCAGCCTTCCAAGTAGCTGGAACTACAGGCGTGTGCTACCACGCCTGGCTGATTTTTTGATTTATTGTAGAGATGAGGTCTTGCTGCCCAGGTGGGTCTCGAACCCGTGGGCTCAGGCAATCCACTCATCTCAGCCTCCCAAAGGCACGGGATTACAGGCTGAGCCACCGAGCCCGGCTAAGATGCTTCTTTCATCCAGGAAATTCCAAGGGGTTTGTGAACTCTGTGCCTGGAATTGGGTCAAAGACCAAATGTTGGAACAGAAGATTCTTCTGGCACCTTTATCTACAGGAGTTGTTTTAGAAACTTGGCTTTGAAACCAGGGATAGGCCAGGCTCGGTGGCACAGTCTGTAATCCCAGCACTTTGGGAGGCCGAGGTGAGTAGATTGCCTGAGCCTGTGGGCTCGAGACCAGCCTGGGCAACTTGGCGAGACCTCATCTCTACGATAAATAATAAATTAGCTGGGTGGCTACTTGGAAGGCTGAGGCAGAAGGATCACCGGAGCCCAGCAGGTCGATGCTGAGGTGGCCATGAGCGTGCCACTGCACTCCAACCCGGGCAACGGAGTGAGACTCCAACTCCAAAAAACAGAAACTAGGGGTAGAGACTATATATATATATGTATGTATATATTCATATTTAAAGGGTCAACTGAGACAAGGTGGGCTAGAACTGGTGCCAGGGCCATGGGAATAATGCAAGATTGCAATCAAGTAAGAAAGTAGAAAGAAGTGAAGTTTATTGTTCACCTTCCACAGATTGGGAAGAGAGCCAATACTCAGTAGCAAGTGTGGCCCGGAAGGACCATGAAATGGGTATATTTAAGGACCTTTGGGTAGGAGGATTTGGGCCTGAAGGAGTGTCCAGGACTGAGGTTCTTTGATGTTGATCGTATGCACATGACTCTTAGATCTTGAGGTCCCCAGACATTAGCATATCATGCCCTCAGGTGGTGGGCTAGATGGGAGGAGACAAGGGGAGAGGCTTTTCCTGTAAGAGACTTTGTCAGACATTTGTAATCCACAAACTCCTTGACCAAAAGGTGGTCTATTATCATTTCTATGGCTCTGTCCTTGTCTTGTATCTGATGGAGATTTGCCGAGGGGGTGGAGTAGGCTGCCACTTGGCCTGCAGTGAAAAGTCTGAACTTCCTAAACCTGCCTATTGGAAATTTATCTGTCTAACCTGTGCTAGATTCAAAACGTGTCAGGGATAAAATATAAGCAAAAATGGCTATGCTGAGGCAAAAGGTTAAACTAAGTGAATTCTAGGTTTCTATAGGTATCTCCTTTCATATATCTTTATTATTATTATTATTGTTTGCTGTTGTTGTTGTTGCAAATAGAGATTGGGTGGGTCTTGCTGTGTTGCCCCCGGCTGTTCTCACACTCCTGGGTTGGAGCAATCCTCCTGCCTCAGCCTCCCAAAGTGCTAGGATTACAGGTGTGAGCCACTGTGCCTAGCCTATTATTTTTTTAAATCTGTTTTTTTTTTTTTTGGATATAGGATCTGACTGTGTTGTGAGCTGGTCCACCAAATATTAGAACAGAAGATTCTCCTAACACCCCTATCTACTACAGTTTTAGGAGCTCTGTCTTAGAGACCAGGGACAGAAACCAAATATGTATTTCTTACTATTATTTTGTTTTTATTTTAAATAGAGACAGTCTTGCTATGTTTCCCACCCTGATCTCAAACTCCTGAGCTCAATGGATCCTCCTTCCTCAGCCTCCCTAGTAGCTGAGATTACAGGCCCGTGCCACTACACCCAACTTATATTTCTTATTATATCATGATATCACACACCCACACATACACTGACACACTGAAATGGACCTAACTTCTTTTCCCTGTCAGCAACTCCACTGTGTCAGTTACTACTTCCTGCATTTTTGTATTCAAACTGCCTATTCCTTGTCTCGGTGTTCCCTCTCTCGCTGCTCCCTCTGTCTCTTGCTAGCCCCTCATTCTTCAAGTCTTTCACATGGATGGCTGTCTTACTCCATATCTCTGTTCAACTGTCACCTCCTCAGAGAGGCCTTCTCGACCCCTCCTCTAAATTGGGACCTCCTGTGCTCTGTTGGTTCTCTACCTCTTTACCTCCCTTATTTCTCTCCATTGCTCTTAGCCCCACTTGAGAATACTTGGCTGTTTCTGATCATCCATCGTGCCCACGTGAACTCCATGTGCATAGGGACCATCTGTTGTCCTCAGCCTATCCTCAATAATTATTTGCTGAACAAGTGAAAAGTCATTGCCATGCTACACTGTCATCTGTATCAGATGTGCCTGGAAGATAAAAGCAGTATCATTGTCTGAAAATGTGGCTGAAAGACGAAGGTCAACAGTGAAGAGCAAATTTCCCAGGGTCCACATAACTCAGCTTCACTTACAGTCAGAGGTTGGTGAGCATTTCCCATCTGCCAGGCACCATCGGACACTCCGATGTTTCCTCTAAAGTCACAGCGATTTTCACATCCTCAAATTAATATTCCAGCTGGAACCTTGGGACTAAAACTAGGAACCTTGGGAAAGTTCCACAACTCCTCCAACAGCTACCTCTGTTCCTGTCACTCCTTTTCACTGCTTTCTCCCCCCAGCCCCTTCTTTACCCATGGTCTCACTCATCTGAGATCAGAGCATCTCTGCCCAGCTCCTTTGGCTTTCATTCATTCATCCACTCATTCATTCACTCACTATCCTGAGTCATCTTGTGTCTTTCAAAGCCTGGCTCATAGTGAGCAGATCCTTGCCTTTTCTACCTGTATGCTGTGCTCCTTGTAATTCCTTGTCCTAAAGTAGTCTGCTTTCCCCTCCCCTCCCTATGGCCCTGATTTCCCAACCTTGGAAGGACTGGCATAATCCGCTTTACCCATGGGAAAGGAGCAGCTATGTCGAACTGCCACTATTCCACATTTTTCCTCCAGTGTCCACTGCTGCCACCCTCCACTCAGCTCATGTACTTTGCGTTGCTGACTTTGGCCCTTGACTTATCTTCTCCAAACCCATCTTCCCCTTAATGACATTTCTGCTACGCTGGAGTCATGGTAGAGTGGAATGAGCACTGGACTAGGAGTATGAAGAGCTCATTTGCTGGCCTCACTCTCCCATTTAGCAGCAATAAGACCTTGGGAAATCACTGAGCCCCTCTAAGTCCTTGTTTCTTCATCTGGAATGTGGCAATAATGATACCCACCCTACCCGACTACTTCCCAGGGTTTATTTGGGAATGGAATGAAATGAGGTCTGCGCTATCAAGTTTTCTTACAAACCATGACCAGGGTATAGATGCCAGGTATTATTGGAATTACCCTCTTTCAGCTATTCTACTGCGTGCCGAACTTCAACTCTCAGTTCCACCCAGAGTCTATAATCTCATGACTTCACTTGTCTTCTGACTCAGCCTGGATCCCAAAAACAGTATTATCTTCAGTCTTTGTACCAATAGCCTGAGAATTCTTTGATTCCTTGACTTACTGTCATGCCTCTTTGGTCAGTTCTCAATCCTAACGAACTCCTACCAGATACTCGTAACTTCTGTACTGCTAAAAAAAGCCTTGCTCCTTCAAATACTTTTTGCATTTTGTGTGGGTATCTGTCTCTCTCCCTCACTCCTAAATTTTCTCTCCCCTAAATATGCTTCATTAATTCTTTCTTTTCTTTTTTTTTTGAGTTGGAGTCTCACTCTGTTGCCCAGACTGGAGTGCAGTGGCCACTCCTGGCCACCGTAGCCTCGACCTGCTGGGCTCCGGCGATCCTTCCGCCTCAGCCTTCCAAGTAGCTAGAACTACAGGCGTGCACTACCACACCTGGCTAATTTTTTAATTTATTGTAGAGATGAAGTTTCGCCTGCCCAGGCAGATCTCGAACCCATGGGCTCAGGCAGTGCACTTACCTCAGCCTCCCAAAGGCGCGGGATTACAGGTTGAGCCACTGAGCCCGGCTTTTTTTTTTTTTTTTTTGAGTTGAAGTCTCACTCTGTCACCCAGGCTGGAGGGCAGTGGCACTCTCCCTGCCACCGTGGTCTCAACTGCTGGGCTCAGATGATCCTTCTGCCTCAGCTTTCCAAGCTGGAATTATAGGCACGCACCACCAGGCCTGGCTAATTTTTTGGTTTCTTGCAATGAAGAGGTCTTGCCAAGTTGCCGGGCTGGTCTCAAACCCGTGGGCTCAGGCAGTCCTTTCACCTTGGCATCCCAAAGTGCTGGGATTATAGGCGTGACCCACTGTGCCTGGCCCTTACTTTTTTTTTTTTTTTTTTTTTAATTTGAGTAAGGATCTCACTCTGTCACCCAGGCTGGAGTACAGTGGCATGATCATGACCCACCCTATCCTCGATCTCCCAGGCTCAGAGGCGATGCTTTTGACTCAGGCTCTCAAGTAACTGGGACTACAGGTGTGTGCTACCACGACTGGATAATTTTTTTTATTTTTGTGGAGTCAAGATCTCACTATGTTGCCTAGTCTGATCTTGAACTCCTGGGCTCAAGCAATCCTCCTGCTTTGACCTCCCAAAGTGCTAGGATTACAAGTGTTGACCTACTAATTCTTACTCTTAACAAAATAATCCTGTGGCCCTGCTCCTGTTCTTATTGATATTTTTGCATGGCTTTCCTCAATTAGGCTTCAAGTCCTAATGTAGCTTTTGGCAGAACTGATTCCGTAGTAAATCCAAGAATATTATTTATGAAACTTGTGAAACCTGTAGCCATGGCTTTAAATCCTGGTCTTCCTCCAACTTCGATCTTTGTCTCTCCTTTGTCTCTCTTGTAGATGTAGTTTTTCCTGTGGCAAATTGCCTGACAGTTCAGCTTTGTCTCCAAAACCAAAAATAAAAAAATAGCTCTTGAATGGTGAAGCGAAGCATGTTCTTACTCGTAGCTGCTTCTCCCATAGCATGCATCTCTACAGACTGTCTCAGCACTTTCATTAGATGGAAGTGATGGGAAGGGTTTCAGGTGGAGAGGGAAAGATAAGCTTGATCAGTTTTGAGAGTCATGAGTAAGACTTACACTGAGACCCCCCCCCACACACATACCTTTTCTTCTTTCTTCTAGGTTTTTTTCCCCTCTCTTTCTTTTTAAATTTCTTCACATTACTGCCCAAAGTTAGTTCTTGAAGAATGTCTTGGAAGGGGTCTCTGGTCAGTCTTCTACAGAGAATGGGTCACCATTTTTCGTGATGACTCTTGTAATTAAAATGGGCAGCAAATCTTTGCTCCAGAGAATAGCGGTTCTCTGTCACACCGGACTACTGAAGGGCATTTCTCCCTACCTGTGTCACCCTCTTCCAGTCTACCTTCTGCCTTGGGCTTGCCAGTGGTTCCCTGCTCAACTTCCCTTGTAGAAGTAACAGCAGCTAAAGCACTTCAGACCCCTACAAAAGGACATGTTCCTCTCTTCTTCCCCAGGCCCAGAAATAGTGTTTTGGAGGCAGTTGACTAAGAAGAACTGTAAGTAGAAAGAGGGAAAGATATAAAGAGTTTGCTTAAGGCCTGGAATTCTGGTTATTGACCCTCATAATAATACGTGGAGATTGCTTTTACTGTTTTAGAGGTTCTGGAAATTTGGTCAAGATGCTCATCTCTTAGTGATTCAGGACTGGTTGATACACTGTATATGTCACTCGCTTCCTCTGTTTTGTAAGCTCTGTCATGTGTGGTGGGCCTTGAATTGTGTCCTAATATTTGGAGGGAGGGGAAAAGTAGCGAAGAAAGACAAAATTAGCTGAGCAGTCTTCCAGCAAGTCTCATAGTTCACTTCTCCTTTGTAAATTCTTCTTGGACTCAGGACTTCTAGCAGAGGGGAAGTGGGCGTTGTAGCTAGTCAATTACCAATGCCCTGAGTTGGCACATTGACTTAGGCTGATTCAGTGGAATCCTGCCTAGCCTTTCAGCATCAGCATCAAGTCTGTTCTCATTGCTATTCTTGGACCTTGATATCCATTTTGATTGGGTTTCCTTAAGAGTAGTTCGAGCTGCAGATGCTAAGTAGTATCTACTTCACAGGTGATCCTCTTGGCTTTAGAGCAGAAACTTGGGTCAAGACATTTGCTAGGTCTTGGTGAAACCTCTAAAAATGTTAGGGCACACTCCCAGCAAGGCCTCCAGAATGTTAGGTTAGGTTTGCTGGGGGTGTGGATGTCAAGTATTTACAAAGGGCATGTCCGGTGCCACATGAAAGATATAAAGGATTGCACAGAAGTTAGATTAGAAAATAAAGCTTATTTAAAAAGTAAATTAGAGAAAGAGAGAGAGACAGAAAGAGGAATTTTACCTCCCCAAGGCAGGGAAGGCGGCCAAAGCTAGGAAACATGGTGACAGCCATAGCTCAAAGAGCACATGACCACACCAGAGTCTAGTAAGGCAATAGCAAATGGCTGCTTATGGTTGAGTCTTTTTAACCTTTCCCTTTGATGAGGAAGGTCATTAAGGTGTTAAGGTGATTGGGTGGTAGTCTGCTCCACGTCATCACAAAGGGGCAAAAGGGGCAGGTAAGTGCATGTACTGACATCTGGTGATGGACAACAGACAGATGGGTGGGTTAGTCACATGATTGCTGCCATGGTGTGGGGGAGGATCCTGTCTATGCCACAAAGATGACATAGGGCTGATTAGGTTAACTTGGGGATTTGGGCCCAGAGGGGTTTTTTTTGCAAGAGACCTGTCAGACGTTTTCAGTCCACAATCTTCTTTAGCAAAAAGGTGGACTTACTATCTTTTCTATGGCTTTGGCCAGCCAGGGGGTGATCTTTAACCTTCCGCCTTGACAAGGAACCTGAAAGTTTCCTAGAGATGATTATGCTAAGCCATTAATTAATTAAAAGGTTGGGCTATTGGTTGTCCTTATCTTGCATCTGATGGTGATTTGCCAAGGGGGTGGTGTAGGCTGCTACTTGGCCTGCAGTAAAATGTAATTTTTAAATGTCTGAATATCTCCTAAAATCTGCCTGTTGGAAATTTATCTTATCTATGACTGTGCTAGATTCAAAGAGTATCAGGGGTAAAATCTAAGAAAAAATGGTTATAGTGAGGCAAAAAGACTACACTAAGGTAAGTTTATTCTAGGTTACTATAGGTACCTGCTTTCAACGTGTATTGGACCATCTACTTCCAAGAAGAAATAGAGGCCATTTCTGAACATGCCAACATCTTTTCTTTAGACCAAAATCAGAATATCACCTGTGATGACAAACTGATTCCCCCTTCTGCTTTTTGCATGACATACTAACTTCCTCCCACAAATGAAGGATGTATCTATAGAATCTGTTCAAAACTAGAAAATCATGTTGATGCCAAGTAGCTTAATACGATGGAATATGAACTCAGCATGGCCAGGGCTTCAAACTCCTGGGCTCAGGTGATCCTCCTACCTCATCCTCCCAAATAGCTAGGACTATAGGTGCACACCACCATACCTGTCTAATTTTTTGGTTTTTTTTTTTTTTTTGCAGAGATGAGGTCTCGCTACTCCTGGGCTCAAGCAGTCCTCCTGCCTTAACTTCCCAAAGTGCTAGAATTACAGGCGTGAGCCACCACATCCACCTAGGACCCTTAACTTTTCAGATCTCCAGTTTCTTTATCTACAAAGTTATAATGATAACAGTAACAATTTCATAGGACAGTTGTAAAGATTGAAGGAAAAATAATGAATCTAAAGCTCTTAGTGTAATGACTGATACAATAAATAAGTGTAATGAATGCCATCTCTTCCAATAAAATTACTGTCATCATCATCATTATTATAGTTATTATCACCATGTCTTGGATCCATAAAGACCAAATCTAATCTTTTTTTTTCCATAGGCCAACGTTTTCTCTTAAGAGCTAAACACCCTCAGTCCCAGTAATAGTCTACTTGTCAACTTAGTTCTACAAAGACAACGAAAATTTGTAGCAAATGACAGTAAGTTCAAGGCACTGAGGTAGGTTTAAGATACTCAAGCCCACTGGGAACACTCAGCAGTAAAATATTTTTAATATCTTAGTAATGATGACTTCTTCCCAGGAATTTCTATCCCCAAAAGAGAGATTTTTAAAGAGTATAAATGAAATAAGTCTAGTAAGAAAATAGTTGGGTTTTTCTTTGCTGATTCAAAGGAAGTGCTTGCCTGTGAGATATAAAGCACTAACTTTTTTTTTTTTGTCATTTATACGATAGAATCTTGGACTTTTTAGAGTATGAATGTGGCTTTTTTCAGAATCATACCAAACATGCAAAGCAAGCTGGGTATCCTCTTTACTAATAGATGGTATTGGACGAACACACCCATAACTTCCAGAGACCAGGGAGACTCTGGCTGAAGAGTGCCCACCCATGGCTTCAACCTAGTGAGAACCACAACCCTGGCAGACTCACCCTCACTCCCTCCCCCACGATGGTGCCAAGATCTTCCCCAGGAGTTCGGTTTTGGCAGGCCCAGGAGCTGGGAGAAATCAACTGCCTATTCTCAGGGGGTTATAACCCCATAAATATGTTTATGACCCATTTTATTGCCGACTTCTGGCTTTAAAGGAAGGATCCACTGTTTTCTTTGAGAATAAAATCAGTCTCTTTCAGACAGCTGAGGAGTGTGTTCCCTGAAAAGATGACAGGCCAGGTCTTCATTAAACTGTTGAGGAATGAGGGCGGGCAGGGGCCCCTCTTGTCCTTCCCACAGTGTTGGAAGCAGTTAGGCTGGGATAGGTGGGCTCCTTAGAGCCTTTTGTTTGGTTTCTATGGCTCTAACCTCAATTAAAAGTCCAGCACAGAGAGGAAAGCGAATGCAACTTTTAACCCTAGTTCAACAGCTTCAACATGCTTCTCTTCATTTTCTTCCCCCTCTATCCGAGGCTGGAGTCAAGCACAGAAGCCATCCTTGTGGAGTGTTCTGAGGGCCTCCCATCAGAGTTCATTGCTTATATTATTGGGCAATGGGTGAGGGTATGGGAGAAAAATGCATGGGAACTAACAATTTTGCTTGGTTCCCCATTCTATGGCTGTGTTCCCTTCCTCCCAGAAAGTCTACGCTGGAGTCACTGAGACATGGGACCCAGTCCTGGCTCTGCCCTTTTTAGCAGTTTCCCAACTGTAAAACAGGGTTGGTACCACCTGTAGAGCCTGAGTGGAATACTTAAAAGAGCAGATGTAAAGAACTTAGCACAGTGTCTGGCACATACCCCCCCCTTTTTTTTTGAGTTGGAGTCTCACTCCGTTGCCCAGGCTGGAGTGCAGTGGCACACTCATTGCCACCCCAGCATCGACCTGCTGGGCTCAGGTGATTCTTCCATCTCAGTCTTCCACCTCACCCTTCCAAGGAGCTGGAACTACAGGCATGTGCTACCATACCCGGCTAATTTTTTATTTATTGTAGAGACAGGGTCTCACCAAGTTGCCTGGACTGGTCTCAAACCCACGGACTCAGGCAATCCACTCGCCTCGGCCTCCCAAAGTGCTGGGATAACAGGCTGAGCTGCCGAGCCTGGCTCTGGCACATACTCCTATTCGCATTTTCAAAGATGTGTGGGCCTGAGTCTCCTTGTGGCTTCAAGCAAGGACCCAAAGCATCTGTGGCAGTCATAAAGGAACAATACATTCTAGGAGTCACTGAGAGAGGCTGTTTTTTTAAAAATCTCTTCCTAAGAAAAGCTTTAATTGCTTTAGCCTTGAGGTGTGTACACATGCCAATGCGTGCACACACACAAGCGCACACACCTGTTTCCCAGGTGCTTTTGACTCATACCTGGATCTGTCAGCCCTCCTACCTATGTGTTTTGCCCTACGGTCTTGGTGGTGCCATTTCAGGGTGAAACAACAGGAAATGATTAAGCAGACCCCAAATATGAACAGAACTCTTAATCATAGTCTCTTCTGCTTCCTTTCTTGTCCTAACATAATTGCTAGGCAGCTTGTTAAAGCTTGCTTTCCAGAAAGGCAGAGAGAAGTCCATTACATAGTGCTGTCTAGTCCTAGGTCAGCTAATCTTGGGGCAGGGTGGGCTTCTGAATAGGTGCTAACAGATGGTGTAAAAGGTTTTTGGCCTGGGGGAACTAAGCTGGAAAAATAAAACTAGCACACCTGAAATGATTAGCCACCAATTAAGTGCTAAACCCGTGTGCTACTGACCCAGTGTTGGAGTTCAATGGGTGGATTACTGGCCCCCTCAGTATCTTGGCAAGGGTTGGCTGTGCCATGCTGGATAACGAAGCAATGTTGTAAAAAAAAAAAAATGCATTTTTAATAAATGCATGTGACTACTTTTCCCACTTATTTTTTTAAATTAGAGTTTGTTTTTATTTTACTATTATTATTATTTTTGTAGAGCTGGGGGTCTTACTATATTACCCAGACTGATCTCAAACTCCTGTCTTCAAGCTTAGATAGATCAGAGTTTTAATTTTAAGGCATCCAATAAAATGTTACATTAAAAGACATTTTAAGAAAAAAGATGCGCTAGCTTTAAATTTCACAACTCTGACACAGTTCATTTGTTAAAGACTGTAGCTTATTCTAGTCTCTCTGGTGTCTAGCTCTGTGCGTGGCATACACAGGGAATGTCTGTGAGCGGCCACCACCAGTGTTCACTGTTACAGATACCCAGATAATGGCTTTGTAGAGGTTGCCAAAACGGCACCTCTCGCATGCCAGGTTCTCCCCTGTGTAAGTGGTGGTGGTGCAGCTTGGCCCAGTTGGTGAACCAGGGGAGTGCTGGAAGCATCTCATTCAGAGTGTACAGATGTGTGCATCAGAAATCAAGCCTTCCTGAGACGCCATCAGGACAGAGTGGCAGATCACTAGGGTAAAGGTCTGCTCTCACCACACTGGTTCGTGTTAACATTTCCCCTTTTCCCCTGTGGAAGAAGATGAAAGCCACCTAACGCTTCAAAAGGCATTCTCATCCACCGTGTGTCCATGCCAACGAGCTCTCTAGCTTCTGGCTACCTGCTCTTCAGGTAAAACAGGCCTACCTGTTGGTACTTGTACAGCTTTGAAGAATGGCCTGAGCCCAGTTGGTGTAAGACACATTAAAGCCGATTCAGGTTCTCCTGTTTAGGATTTCCTACCCTGTCTTTCCCACGAAACCGTTTAAACCACAGGCAGGCTGGTTGATCCATGCTGTTGGTCTGAGCTCACTGAATGTTTTAGTTTCCTATGGTTGCTCTAACAAATTACCACAAACCAGGTAGTGACTTAAAACAGCAGAGATGTTTTCTCTCACAGTCCTGGAGGCTGGGATTCCAAAATCAACATGTCAGTGGAGCTTCTGGTGGTGGCTGTCAATCCTTCCTTGACCTTCCTTGGCTCGTGGCAGCAACTCCAGTCTCTGCCTCCGTGTTCACATGACCTTCTTTACTTTGTGTCTCTTCTAATAAAGACACCGGTGGGCCAGGCTCGGTGGCTCAGCCTGTAATCCTGCGCTTTGGGAGGCTGAGGTGAGTGGATTGCCTGAGCCTGTGGGTTCGAGACCCGCCTGGGCAACTTGGCGAGACCTCATCTCTGCAATAAATCAAACAATTAGCCGAGCATGGTAGTGCACACCTGTAGTTCCAGCTACTCGGAAGGCTGAAGTAGAAGGCTCGCCAGAGCCCAGCAGGTCGAGGCTGTGGTGGCTGGGAGCGTGCCACTGCACTCCAGTCTGGGTGACAGAGTGAGACTTCAACTAAAAAAAAAAAGACACCGGTGACTGGATTTAGCATTCACCCAGTTCCAATGTGACCTCTTCATAACTTGATTATATCTGTAAACACCCTATTTTCAAAAAGGGTCATGTTCACAGGGTTGGCACTTTATCTTAGTCTGTCCCATGTTGCTATAAAGGAATACCTGAGACTGGGTAATTTATAAAGAAAAAAAGTGTATGTGGCTTCCGGTTTTGCAGGCTGTACCAGAAGCATGGTGTCAGCATCAGCATCTGGGGAGGGCCTCAGGCTGCTTCTACTCACAGTGGAAGGGGCAGGGGAGCAGGCCTGTACAGAGATCACATGGCAAGAGAGGAAGCAAGAAAGGGCAAAAGGGGAGGTGCTGGGCTTTTCACAACCAGGTCTTGTGAGAACTGACTGAGTGAGGACCTCACTAACCCCTCCTCAGGGAGAGCATTAATCTATTTATAAGGAATCTACGTCCAGGACCAAACACCTTTCCTGAGATTCACCTCCAACATTGGGGTCCAACGTTGAAGTTTCAACACAAGATTTGGAGAGGACAGCATCCCAACTATAGCATTCCTCCCATGGATCCCCAACTCTCAATTCTTCTCACATTGCAAAATACAATCAGTCTTTCCCGATAGTCCTCAAAAGTTTAAATTTTTTATAGCATCACTCAAAAGTCTCATTTGAGTCTCAAGGCAAGTTTCTTACAGCTATGAGCTTGTAAAATATAAACAAGTTGTTTACTTCTAAGATACAATGATGGTATAGGCATTGGGTAAGCACTCCCATTCCAAAAGCGAGGAATTAACCAAAAGAAAGGGGTGATAGACCCCAAACAAGTCCAAAACCCAGTAGCGCAGACATTAAAATTTTAAGCTCCAAAATAATCTCCTTTGACTCAGTGTCCCAAACTCTGGGCACAATGGTACAAGGAATAAACTCCCAAGGCCTTGGGCAGCCCCACTCCCATGGCTTTTCTGGGCACAGTCCCTGTGGCTGCTGTCATGGGCTGGAGTAAGATACTGGCAGCTTTTCCAGGCCAATGTGGCATACTGCCAGTGGCTGTATATTTTAGGGTCCCTGTGGTAGCCCCATTCCCACAGCTCCACTAGGCACTGTCTGTAAGGGTTCTGCCCCTGCATCAGGCTTCTGCCTGGGTCACCAGACTTTCTCATACATTCTCTAAAATCTAGGGGAAAGCTGCCAAGCCTTCACCACTCTTGCATTCTGGGCACCTGTAACCTTAGTACCAGTTGGAAGCTACCAAGGCTTATAGCTTATGCCTTGGCCTGAGCACCGCCTGGGGCCATTTAAGCCACAACTGACAGAGCTGGAACTGGAGCTGTAAGGATGTGGGAAACAGCATTCCAAGGTGGGGCAGAACAGTAATGGCCTGGGCCTGTCCCCCACAACCATTTTGTCTACCTCAGCCTCTGGCCTGTGATGGGAGGGGTAAACTCAAAGATTCCCGAAATGCCTTCGGGGTCTTTTTTCATTGTCTTGACAGTTAGTCTCCCTTTTATCCATGCTGTTCTCTCCAGCAAGCAGTTGTTCCTCAGCACCCTTGGATTCCTGTCCTGAAAATGCGATTTCCTTCTTTGCCACATGGCTGGGCTGCAAATTTTCCCAATGTTTATGCTCTACTTGCTGCCCTATCTGATTGTAAGCTGTTAATCCCGTGCCTTTGGGAGGCTGAGGTGAGTGGATTGCCTGAGCCCGCGGGTTCGAGACCCATCTGGGCAACTTGGCGAGACCTCATCTCTACAATAAATCAAAAACTAGCCAGGCATGGTAGTGCGCACCTATAGTTCCAGCTACTAGGAAGGCTGAGGTGGAAGGATTGCCGGAGCCCAGCAGGTCGAGGCTGCTGTGGCCGGGAGCGGCCACTGCATTCCAGTTTGGGTGACAGAGTAAGACTCCAACTCAGAAAAAAAAAAAAACCCAAAAAAAACAAAAAAAAACCCAGCCAAACTATTTATTTTATTTTCATTTATTTAAAAAAAAAAATTTCATCCCGCACCTTTGGGAGGCTGAGGTGAGTGGATTGCCTGAGCCCGCAGGTTTGAGACCTGCCTGGGCAGAGAGACCTCATCTCTACAATAAATTAAAAAATCATCTGGGCATGGTAGCACATGCCTGTAATTTCGGCTACTTGGAAGGCTGAGGCAGAAGGATCGCTGGAGCCCAGCAGGTCGAGGCTGCAGTGGCCGGGAGCGGCCACTGCACTCCAGTCTGGGCAACAGAGTGAGACTCCAACTCAAAAAAAAAAAAAAAAAAAGAAATTCAATAGCTTTTGAGGGGACAAATAGTTTTTAGTTACATGGTTGCATTTCTTAGTGGTGAAGAAGTCTGAGCTTTAATTGTACCCAGCACTCCTACCTGTGCACACTGTACCCAATAGGTGATTTTTTTCCACCCGTTACACCTCCTCCTTCTGAGTCTCCAGTGTCCATTATACCATTCTCCATGCTTTTGCAGTTCCTTAGCATAGCTCCCACTTATAAGTGAGAACATACAGTACTTGGTTTTCTGTTCCAGTGTTAGTTTACTTAGGTTGATGTTCTCCAGTTCCTTCCAAATTGCTGAAAAAGACATTATTTTTTCCTTTTTGATGTCTGAATAGTATTCCATGGTGTATATAGATCACGTTTACATTATCCACTGATTGGTTGATGGGCATTTAGGTTGATTCCACATCTTTGCAATTGTGAATTGTGCTGCAGTGAACATGTGAGTTTTTTATATAATGACCTCTGTTCCTTTGGATAGATACCTAGTAATGGGATTGCTGGATCAAATGGTAGATCTACTTCTAGTTCTTTGAGAAATCTCCATGCCTATTTCCATAGAGGTTGTACTAATTTATACATTTGCCAACAGCATATAAGTGTTCCTTCTTCACCACATCCATGCTAGCATCTATTTTTTTAATAATGGCGTGTAATGGCATGATTGGTGTAAGGTAGTATCTCATTTTGTTTTTAATTCTCATTTTCCTGATTATGAGGGATGTTGAACATTTTTTTCATGTGTTTGTTGGCCATTTGTATATCTTCTTTCAAGAGAAATCTATTCATGTTGTTTGTTCACTTTTTAATTGGGTCATTTGTTTTTTTGTTGCTGATTTGAGTTCTTTATTGATTTTGGATATCAGTCCTTTGTCAGAAATATAGTTTGTTAATATCTTCTCCCATTCTGTAGGTTGCCTATTTCCTCTGTTGATTTTTTCTTTTACTGTGTAGAAGCATTTTAGTTTAATTGAGTCACACTTATTTATTTTTCTTTTTGTTGCATTTGCTTTTGGGGTTTTAGTCATAATTTACTTGCCTAGGGACCAATGTCCAGAAGAGTTTTCTCTAGGTTTTCTTCTAGGATTTTTATGGTTTCAGGCTGACATTTAAGTCTTTAATCCATCTTGAGTTAATTTTCATATATTATGAGAGACAGTGATCAAGTTTCATTTTTCTGCATATAGTTATTCAATTTTTTCAGCACCATTTGTTGAATAGGATGTCCTTTCCCAATTGTATGCTTTTGTCTGCTTTGTCAAAAATCAGCTGGTTGTAGGTATTTGGGTTTATTTCTGGATTCTCCATTCTGTTCTGTTGGTCCACATGTCTGCTCTTGTACCAGTACAATACTCTTTTGGTTACTAGTCTTGCAGTATAATTTGAAGTCAGGTAATGGGATGCCTCCAGCTTTGTTCTTTTTGCTGAGAATTGCTTTGGATATTCTGGATCTTTTTTGGTTCCATATGAATTTTAGGATTGTTTTTTCTAATTATCTGAAAAATAACTTTGGTAGTTCAATAGGGATTGTGTTCAGTCTTTGATTACTTTGGTTGATATGGTCATTTTGACAATGCTGATTCTTCTAATCCATGAGCATAGGATATTTCTCCATTTGTTTGTATCATCTGCAATTTCTTTCATCAGCGTTTTGTTGTTTTCCTTGTAGAGATCTTTTTTGTGTGTGTGTTGGCGTCTCACTCTGTCACCCAGGCTGGAGCACAGTGGCACACTCATGGCCACTGCAGCCTCGACCTGCTGGGCTTAGATAATCCTTTTGCCTCAGCTTTCCAAATAGCTGGAACTAGAGGCACACACTACCACATCCAGCTTATTTTTTTACTTATTTTAGAGGCAGGTCTCACCAAGTTGTCCAGGCTGGTCTCAAACCCTTGAGCTCAGGCAGTTCTTTCACCTCGGCCTCCCAAAGTGCTGGGATTACACGCTGAGCCACCGCATCTGGCCTGTAGGGATCTTTCACCTCCTTGGTTAAAAATATTCCTAGGCACTTTCAACTAAATATATATATATATATATATATATATATTTCTGGCTGGGCTCAGTGGCTCAGCTTGTAATCCTAGCACTTTGGGAGCCCAAGGCGAGTAAATTGCCTGAGCCCATGGGCTCCAGACCAGCCTGGGTAACTTGGCAAGATCTTGTCTCTACAATAAATCAAAAATTAACTGGGTATGGTAGCACACACGTGTAGTTCAAGCTACTTGGAAGGCTGAGATGGAAAGATCGCCTGAGCTCAGGAGGTGGACGCTGTGGTGACCATGAGCATGCTACAGCACTCCAGCCTGGGCGACAGAGTGAGAGACTTCAACTAAAAAAAAAATATTTTATATATATATATATATATATATATAAAAAATGTATGTATGTATATATATGTGTGTGCGTGTGTATATATATGTGTGTGTGTATATATATATATGCATATATTCCTAGACATTTTATCTTCTTGGCTGCGATTATAAATGGAATCGAGTTCTTGATTTGATTCTCAGCTTGATTGCTATTGGTGTATAGCAGTGCTACTGATTTGTGTGTGTTGATTTTGTATTCTGAAACTTTACCAAATTCATTTATCAAGTCCAGGAGTCTTTTGTAAGAGTCTTTGGAATTCTCTAGGTATAAGAACATATCATCAGTGTACAGAGATAATTTGATTTCTTCCTTTCCAATTTGGAATACCATTTATTTCATTCTCTTGCCTGATTGCTTTGGCTAGGACTTCCAGTACTATGTTGAATAGGAGTTGTAAAAGTGTGCATCCTTGCTTTGTTCCAGTTCTGAGAGGGAATGTGTTCAACTTTTCTCCATTCAGGATGCCATTGACTGTGGGTTTGTTGTATATGGCTTTTATTATTTTGAGGAATGTTCCCTCTAGGTCTTATTTTGCTGAGGATTTTTATTATGAAGGTTGCCAGATTTTATCAAATGCTTTTTCTGCATCTATTGAAATGATCCTATGAGTTTTGTTTTTAATTCCAGTATCGTGGTGGATCACATTTATTGACCTGTGTATGTTGAACCATCCTTGCACCCCTGGGCGAAAACCCTCTTGGTCATGGTGTATTATTTTTTTTATGTGCTGTTGAATTTGGTTTGCTAATATTCTGTTGAAGATTTTTGTGTCTGTGTTCATAAGGGCTGTTGATCTATAGTTTTCTTTTCTTGTTGTGTCTTTTCCTGACTTTGGAATCAGGGTGATACGGGTTTCGTAGAATGAGTTAGGGACAATTCCTTCCTCTTCAATCTTATGGAATAGCATCAATAAAATTGGTACCAGTTCTTTTTTGAAGGTCTAATAAAATTCAGCTGTGAGTCTATCAGGCCCTAGACTTTTTTTTGCTCCTTGCCACTTCTTGAAGTGGTTAGAAATTTCTTTCACCAGATATCCTAGGTCATCCCTCTTAGGTTCAGCCTTCCACAAAGTTCTAGGGCATGAACACAATGCTGAGCTTTGCTCCAGTTTCCAATTAGTTCCTCATTTCCATCTGAGACCTTGTCAGCATGGCATTTACTCCATATTTCTATCAGCATTTTGTTCACAATTACATAACAAGTTTCTAAAAAGTTCTGGACTGTCCTTCTTCTTTTTGTCTTTTTTTTTTTCTGAGTTGTCCATACTCTTCCAACCTCTGCCTACTACCCAGTTCCAAAGTCACTTCCACATTTTTAGGTTTCCTTATAGCAATACCTTACTCCTGATACCAATTTTCTGTCTTGGTCCCTTTTGTGTTGCTATAAAGGAATACCTGAGAATGGGTAATTTATAAGGAAAAGAGGTTTATTTGGCTTATGGTTCTTCAGGCATAAGCCAGAAGCATGGCTCTGGCATATGCATCTATTGAGGGCTTCAGGCTGCTTCCATTAATGGTGGAAGGCACAGGGGAGCCAGTGTGTGCAGAGATCACATGGCGAGAGAAGAAACAAGAGAGTGTGTGTGTGGGGGTGTCTTTTTAACAATCAGCTCTCACAGGAACTAACAGAGCACAAGCTCATTCATCCCACTCCCCCAGGGAGGGCAGTGATCTATTCATGAAGGGTTTTCCACCTATGACCCAAACACCTTCTGTTAGGCCCCACATCCAACATTAGAGATCAGATTTCATCATGAGATTTGGAGAGGACAAACATCTGAACTATGGCAGACTTCAGCCTATCTTTTAGAGGACACAGTTCAGCCCACGTACCTAGGTGAGCCCCTAGTGTACCTCGGCCAAGTTCAAAGTGATAGAAATACTGATACATCCTTCCTTTGGAGAAAATTGATGTCTTCTTACTTCTCTGGAGTTACAGTTTTGATCCTACTCCTTTCTCTTGCCCCAACACTGTGGATTATCAAATGCTTATTTTCAAAATAGCCGACTGGGTTCATTGAACCTGGGAGCAAATTATACCCTTTTCTAATTTCTACCTCCAATTATATATAAGTTCATGAAAAGAGACTTTGTTTTGTTCATTTGTATGTGTCCAACATCTTGAAAATTTTTTTTTTTGTTTTTTTTTGTTTTTTTTGAGTTGGAGTCTCACTCTGTCGCCCACACTGGAGTGCAGTGGCTGCTCCCGGCCACCGCAGCCTCGCCTGCTGGGCTCCAGGGATCCTTCCGCCTCAGCCTTCCAAGTAGCTGGAACTACAGGCGTGCACTACCACGCCCGGCTAATTTTTTTGTATTGTAGAGATAAGGTCTTGCTGAGTTGCCCAGGCGGAGGTCTTGAACCTGCGGACTCAGGCAATCCACTCACCTCGCCTCCCAAAGCGCTGGGATTACAGGCTGAGCCACCAAGCCCGGCTCATCTTGAAATATTAAAGCCACCATCAGCTTGGGACAGAGTCAGGCCAATTATTCCTTTATTTATTCACTTAACCCTGATTGAGCAGCTCCTGTTTGACAGATACTGTGTCATTACACAGTAATGTATGGAGGACACAGGAGCAACTACAATTTATTGAACATCTCCTATTTGTCGAACACTAAAACATGCTGTTTGCTTTTACTTTATCATGAATTCTCACAGAAGCCAAAAGGTGGGGATTGTAACTCCCATTTTATAGGTGAGAAAACTGAAGGTAAGAAGGCTAAAAGCCTTGACTAAGTCATGGAGTTCACAAATGGCAGAATCAAGTTTGAACTTGAATGATATGCTGTGGACCAGTCTTTCATCACCCTTTGACTGATGGTTGCCAAATGATGTTTCCTAGTTTTTTCCTAGAATCTAAATCGTCTGTTTGTTTGTTTGAGTTGGAGTCTCACACTGTTGCCCAGGCTGGAGTGCAGTGGCACACTCACAGCCACCACAGTCTCAGTCTGCTGGGCTCAGGCAATTCTTCCACCTCAGCCTTCCAAGTAGCTGGAACTAGAGGCATGCACTACCATGCCTGGCTAATAATTTTTGATATATTGTAGAGACAAGATCTCGCCAAGTTGCCTGGGCTGGTCTCGAACACCTGAGCTCAGGCAGTCCTCTTGCCTCAGCCTCCCAAAGTGCTGGGATTACAGGCTTGAGCCACCACACACGGCTAGTTTTTGTTTTGTTTTAAACCAAAAAATTTTTTTTTTATTTTTTTTTGAGTTGGAGTCTCACTCTGTCACCCAGACTGGAGTGCAGTAGCATGCTCCCAGCCACTGCAACCTCAACCTGCTGGACTCCAGCAATCCTTCTGCCTCAGCCTTCCAAGTAGCTGGAACTACAGGTGTGTGCTACCACACCTGGCTAATTTTTTTAAAAATTTATTATAGAGATGAGATCTCGCCAAGTTGCCCAGGCGGGTGTTGAACCCACGGCTCAGGCAGTCCTCTCACCTCAGTCTCCCAAAGCGCGGGATTACAGGCTGAGCCACCAAGCCCGGCTAATCTTTTCATTATCATAGATTTTACTGTGTAGATGGAAAGGAACTGATATAGCTTCTAACATAACATGTCATGGCCAAAAACAGATGTGAGAACTGTATGCCTTCATTTTAGGTAAATGCAAACCTTTACTACTATTGGCATTCCATTTAATAAATGAAGAAGTAATGGAAGAAAATCACAATTTTCAATCTCTGTGAAGTAATATAGGTGAGAAAACTGGATTCTCAGAGGCTGCTAAGCACACAAACACCAGAGCTAACCAAACATCATTGCTTCCTGATGGAAGTACATAAGCCTGCCTGTTAACTCTGTAGCTCATCCAAAAATCAAACCTGAATGTGATCAAGCTGCTAAAATTCACAGGAGATACAGGGGGCAGAGGAGCATTAAATCATACCACCATCGAAATGTAGATTTGCATTATTTGACAAATAACCAGATTATTCAACAAATAAATTCCAAGGAAAAATAAAGATGGAAAAAGAACCTTCAGATTTAAAAAGACACCATTTATTAGCCAATTGCAGAAATGACTTGAACAAAGCACCTCCCCCCCCCAAAAAAAACCCTTTGAGGCATTTAGTACTGTCTGGATAATTGTGGTTTATTTTTAGATGTAATAATATTTTAATTGTGTCTAAAAACAGAATCTTTATCTTTCAGAGATGCATGCATAAATGTCTATGGACAAAATGATAGGATATTGGAAATTTGCTTTAAAATAATCTAGAGTGGGTAGGGATGTTGATGAAACAAGATTGGAATGAACTGATAATTGTTGAAGCTTGTGAGGTGTAAGTGGGGATTTTCTACTCCTTTCTCTCCACTTTTATGCGTATTTGAAATTTTCCATAACAAAACATTTTCAAAATAGTTTTGTAAAGATACCTCAAGGAAGTAATTCAGGAGGTCTGATAAAGCAAGAGAAATGGAGGAAAAGGTCTGTGTCTGTATGAAAACAAGCTAGTCCCATTTTCTTTTTTTTTTTTTTTAGTTGGAGTCTCACTCTGTTGCCCAGACTGGAGTGCAGTGGCCGCTCCCAGCCACCGCAGCCTCGACCTGCTGGGCTCGGGCGATCCTTCCGCCTCAGCCTTCCGAGTAGCTGGAACTACAGGCGTGCGGTACCACGCCTGGCTAGTTTTTGATTTATTGTAGAGATGAGGTCTTGCCAAGTTGCCCAAGCGGGTTGCAAACCCATGGGCTCAGGCAATCCACTCACCTCAGCCTCCCAAAGCGTAGGATTACAGGCTGAGCCACCGAGCCCAGCTGCTAGTCCCATTTTCTACCTGCTTTCAGTTAACCTTCAATCACTGCCTTTTGAGGTGGATGATATTATCCTTACTCGAGAGTCTAGAGATCTGGAACTGCAGCCTATGACTTGATATGACGATATGTAGCAGAACTGGGATTTAGACCCTGTCTTAGTGCCACCATGCACTGAGGAAACACTTCTGTCTTTTAATATGTGTATTTCACAGCAGGTCTGCACTGCCTATTTCGGGTATAGACTTTTGTTTGAATGGACAGTCCTTGTTGAATATAATTGAAAATAGGAAAACACCCGTTATGGTGATCCCCACTGGACTTGAAGATTACACTGAATTAGAGTGCGGGACAGGGACGAATACACAAATAACAAATGCGCTTCTATCATGTTGGAGGCTTTGTGCTGACATTTATAGTCTAACACTGAGGTGGGGTCAAAGCTGGAGGAGAGAAGGAGTTCGTTTTTCTATCAGTCTTTTAAACCTTAGTGTAAAATACATAGTATCCATTCGTCTGTAATCACATTGAAGGAGTATGAGTCTCTCTTCTTTCTTTCTTTTCTCAGTCTGCCCCTCTGTGACTGACTTTACCTATAAGGCTTTCCTTACTTAAGAAGAAGGACAGGGAGCAAAGGAATAAACATGCAGGAGAGGGAGGAGGGGGAGGGAAGGGGGAGAGGAAGGGGGAAAGAGAGAGCAAAAAAGAGAGAAAGAGATGGCAGGATCTGGTCGAACCTCTGCCCTCCAAATCAAGCTAAGGTCCTGAGTAATGTCTGAAACTGTAAAGATGCTTCTGCAACTATGTTAGAGGGTTGAAACCCAGTAAATGGATGCTGAAAGCCTCTGTTTTATATTGATAAAATAAGGGCATGTGGATTCACATTATCCCTGGACAGTTTTTCTAGAAATAAGTCAGTCAAGTCATCCCTCAAATGACCTTTTGTTTTGTTTTGTTTTTTGTTTTTGTTTTTTGTTTTTTTGAGTTGGAGTCTCACTCTGTCGCCCAGACTGGAGTGCAGTGGCTGCTCCCCACCACCACAGCCTCGACCTGCTGGGCTCCGGCAATCCTTCCACCTCAGCCTTCCAAGTAGCCGGAACTACAGGCGTGTGCTACCATGCCCGGCTGATTTTTTTATTTATTGTGGAGATGAGGTCTCACTGCCCAGGCGGGTCTCAAACCCGCGGGCTCAGGCAATCCACTCACCTCAGCTTCCCAAAGGCATGGGATTACAGGCTGAGCCACGGAGCCCGGCTTATGTCTGGATTTTATAGGAAGCCAAGGTGAGGTCTTGGAACAGAACCCACAGTTACAACGTTGTTTCTAAGGGAAAATGGGACCCACTTTATAGGACCACTTTTAGGAACACATTGTGGCAAAGATTAGGGTTGCCAACATCATGTTTACTTCATTAATGCAACAATCTCAAGCATTTATTGTGCCCTTCCTGTGTGTTGAACACACACTCAAATGACTCAATCTGTAAAATAGGAATAATGATAACACCTGCTTCATAGTTTGTTAAGGGAAAGGCTTAATTGAATGCGTACTCACAAAGCTGCAAGAGAAGCACCTGGCACAGAGTTAGGCGCTCAGTAAAGTGCTGGCTGGAGTTGCTGGCCCTGTTAGCATTACCAGCCTTGTTTCTGACCTCACAGCGACCTGTGAGGGGGGTTGTGGGGTCCTCCCCATGTTGTACATGAGCATTGAGTGTGGAGGTTACACAGCTAGAGCTGAGAAGAGAAGCCAGGTGTTCTGGCAGGATGATAGGAAGCATCCTGTGGCCTTGGAAGGGACCCTTCTGCAAAGTAAGAATCCCATATTTTAGACTTGCCTTTTACTGTTCTTGACTCTGATTTGCCAATAGCAATTCTGTATGCTGATATGGAAATTCTCAACTATATCATTAAGTTGTTTTTTTTTTAAGCGTCAAACAGCTCATCAGGTATATACTTTGATTCTGGCTGTGTTATCTTTTTAAAAGGGTAATCATTTATGCTTACATGCATAAACGTTTCTGAACAAGATACGGAAGAAATTGCTAACAGTGGTTACCTCTGGGAAATGGGACTGATTGTAAAGGAAAAGAGATTTTACTTTGTATTTTATGCCTTTATACACTGCTTGAAGTTTTTTATAATGAATTTTTTATAAGTTCAAAAAAATTTTTAAAAGAGGGGGAGAAAAAAACAACCCATCTCTATGATAGTGTTTCCCAAACTTGGAAGACCCCTTCCATTTTTGGGAAAGGAAACGCGAAGCACCGGAAGTCCCAGACTCAGAGATTCACAACACACACTACCCGATTACAGTCAAGAAGCCTATACAGTGCATGTTTAAGGTTTTATTGCACTTACTAATATCCCACAGAATTCTCGCCCATGGCGTATTAGTTTTGGAAAAACTGTAAAAATTTAAGAAGAGGTGTTGTGGCCTTAGGTCAAGTGCATGGAAGAAAGGGGAGTGTTTGTTCAGGAGTGGTGGGAGGCATTCCTGGCTGTAGGATGGGACGATACGGGGTCTCGAGTTCGGGCAGGTCTGTGTCTGGATCCTGGGGCTTCCATTCACTAGTTGGCCAAGTATGGCCAACTCACCTCACCTCTGGACTCAGTGCTTCCACCTGGGAAAGAGGAAGAAGCTCCTTACACTAAGGGTGTTTTCAGGATTAAATGATGGCAGTACCCTGGTGCCTGGTCTGTCGTGGATGCTAGGAAACATTAGTTCTCTCATCACTCTGGGCTCCATCTCCTTCTAGGACTTCCTACCATGCCATCATTTACTATCGCCCACGGTTACCCAACCCCGCAAATTACCACAGAATCCTTCCTTTTGTGAAAGATTCATTTTAGGATTTATCAAAGGCCATGCTGTCAAGTAACTAGTTCTTCCCTTTATAGTGTGAGTCCATCTCTTTCTTTCTTTTTTTTTTTCCAGAATCATCCAAACCATTTTATTTATTTACTTATTTTTTAAATTTTAGGTTCAGGAGTTTAAATGCATGTTTGTTACATGGCATATTGCAAATCAGTGGGGACTGGGCCTCTGGTGGCCTCATGTTGTGGACATTGTGCCTGATAAGTTGTTTTTAAACCCTCACCCTTTTCCCTGTCTCCCCCCTTTTGGTGTCCCCAGTATCTGTTCCATCTTTATGTCCATGTGTACCCATTATTTAACTCCCCCTTATAAGGGAATGAAATCTATTTCTGAAATCTTCAGTCATACACCTATTTCAAGAATGTGCCTGCCTCTCACCCAAAGTTCACAGACCCTGGGAGACTGCTGAGAATCCTATTTCTGTAAAATTGAGTTTAAAAGTGAGACTCTAGAAATTCATTGTTTAACGCATATCCAGATATGTGTGCTCCAGCCCCTTCCGGGCCCCTGACCCAGAGTAACCCTTCCCTCTCGTCTCCTATGCCAGCCAGTGTTAACACAGGGGAAACACATTTCAGGGTGAAATTTAAAGGTCTGTGTGCTCAAGCATTGGCTTTTCAGAGTAACCTTTGCATTAAGCTCCTGGAATCCAATTACCCAGGTGTCATTTGCCTCCCCTAAGTGCGGGTGCCTATGCAGACTGAGCTTACAGTCCAGGAAGTAATAACAAAAGGAATCAGAAGGGAGATCTAAGCTCGGCCTCTGAAGCTCTCCTGTCTGCCTTGCCTCTCCCTCCTCCTGGGTGTGTCCACCCGGGAAGGCCAGTGAGTAACCTGCACGGTTTTTTTTTCATCTTGGCCCTTCCCACCCAGACAAGAGGACCGAGTGGCAGACAGGCAGGCAGACAGCTCGGAGTCCTGTTGAAGCATGTATGGGACATACCTCCACCCGAACCCACAGCCCGGACCCCTCGCCACCCTCACCCCACCTCAGGAGGAGCCAGAGCCGCGGTGAGGGTCCCCAGGGGGCCTCCGCTCCCATTGGTAAGGGCTGCCAGCAGCAGGGCCACTTCATTCATTCTGTTTGCTTCGGTGTTGGCTATTCTTTTCGATCGTGGTTAGATGGGAGAGTTTCTGAGACAATTGAAGGTGTTTTGTTTGTTGGATCAGTTCTCATGGTGGTCCCAGGACAAAGAAATGTCATTTCCGCAGCAGGGTTTATTAGAACTTGTAACCTGATAGCCTGGCCTTGGAACAAAACTTAACATACGAATTACCTCTGGTTAGTACAACTTATCCTTTTGGAAAAAAAACTGCATCACTTACCAAATAGGTTTTGAGGAAGAAGAAGTGCCAAGAATTGTGGGCATCTTAATACATGGGCACCTCTGACTAATTGAAATGTAGCTTAATTGTTACCATAGCTCTAAAATAGACCAAGACGTCATTTTGTCTCAAAACAAAACAGAAGCCCCTATTTAAAGGGTTTCAGTGTTGAATGAAAGATGTCAAAAGTGGAATTTGAGGAAAAGAGTTAAAAGAGAATTCTAATTCAACAAATGTGAACTCAGAGGTCTTGAATTAAATCTGTAGTATGTGGAGAGAAGAGAGCCTGACGTTCAATGTGGGACTCCTATAGAAATTAAGGGAGAAAACTGGGACCTTTGTATGAAGTTTCGAGGACTCTGGGGTGGGGGGTGGGGGGTCGGGTGTCGGAGAATGCATGGTGGAAGCTGGGAAGCAGGTTTTGTGAAGGGGATGGTGCCAGGACTTCTCCCTCAGCTGCTGTGGGTGACAGTAATTCAGAGTGATCAACGTCGCATTGTTCACGGGCTTCTGTGTCTCAAATATTTACTCTAAACACCAGCCATGGACTGCAACTGGCATCTGAAGGAATAAATCTGGTGCCTCTGGCTCCTGGCCTAGCCCGAACTTTAATGCCTGGGAAGATTTCAAGAAAAATGTGGAAAAGATAAGGCTATGTGTGAAGTTAATTTGATACTATGCTCCTGTAGTGTGTGCCAGACAGCCCTGTTCTTTCAACAGCTGGGAGGAATGACATCGTGATTACCTTAGAGTATGAGGATGCTGAGCTCAGGGGTTTGTAGAGTGTGGTCTAGGAAACTGCAGTAGAAATTGGCGAGCTGGGTGCAATGGCTCACACCAGTAACCCCAGCACTTTGGGAGGCCGAGGTGGGAGGATTACTTGAGCCCAGGAGTTCGAGATCAGCCTGGGTGACATAGTGAGACCCTGTCTCTACAAAAAATAGAATAAATTAGCTGGGTTTGGTGGCATGCACCTGTAGTCTCAGCTGTTCAGGAGGCTGAGATGGGAAGGTTGCTTGAGCCCAGAAGTTAGAGGCTATAATGAGCTATGATCACAATCCTGCCCTCCAACTGGGCAACAGAACAAGACCCTGCCTCCAAAATAAAAATTTAAAAAGAAAGAAATTGCCCAAACCAGAGACACCCTCGTGACATGTGAATGTTTGGTCCATGCCCAGGTGTGTCTACACATGCCAAACAGGTTTTCTTGGCACCTCTGTGTGGGTAACTTAAGGATTATCTGCATGGGCAGCATATACTTAACATGTCTAGGTTTCTAGAGCAGCAGTGAGCAGTAGCCCTATTACATAGTGTGCTGAGATGGCACATCCAAACCTTCTGGCATCTGGAAAGGGTATGGAGTTGGCTGGTGTGAGGGTTGGAGAGGGCAAGGGTGCAGGCAGAGTGGAAATGTCCCTCCGAGGGTCCACACCCTTCTTTGAAGCTTCAGGAAGGTACAGTATGTCTTTTGCTGAAGAGAAATCAGTAATTCTTCATCATTGTCATTACCAGTGTTTCTGTGGTGATAATGTCTATAGTTTGTGTTCTTACAGCTCTGGTTTCTCCTTGGCTGATTTTTCTTTTGCTTGCCTTCCTGCCTGCTTCCCTCTCTTCCTCCCTCCCTACTTCCCTCCCTCCTTCCTTCCTCCTTTTCTTTGCATTCTTTCTGAGGCAGTGGCTCACTCTACCACCCAGGCTGGAATGAAGTGGCATAATCACAGCTTGCTGCAACCTCAACCTCCTGGACTCAAGCGATCCTCCTGCCTCAGACTCCTGAGTAGCTCTGACTACAGGTACATGCCACCACCTCTGGCTAATTTTTATATTTTTTGTAGAGATGGGGTGTCTCTATGTTGATCAGGCTGATCTTGAACTCCTGGCCTCAATGCTGGGGTGTGAGACACAATGCCTATGCCTAGCTTTTTTTTTTTTTTTTTTGAGACAGAGTCTCCCTCTGTCATCCAGGCTGGAGTACAGTGGCTTGATCATAGTTCACTGTGGCCTCAAACATCCGGACTCAAGGGATCTTCCTGCCTCAGCCTCCTAAGTAGCTGGGACTGTAGGCATGCACCACCACTCCTGACTAATTTTTGTATTTTTTGTAGAGATGAGGTTTTGCTGTATTGCCCAGGCTGGTCTTGAACTCCTGTCCTCAAGTTATCCTTTCACCTCAGCCTCCCAAAGTGCAGGCCTGAGCCACTGCGGCCAACCAGGCTAATTAATGGAAAGCATAGATTGATTGCAGTCCAATCAGCAAGCTCATTGGAAACCATCCAAGTACCACTTATCTTGAAGCCATGTGAGTGAGAGGTGAGTAGGAGGGGAGCCATGATGATTTTACCTGGAGATTGCTGCTTCACATTTGCGACTTTTCTATTATGATTAAAAAACAAATACACGCCACTCCAAACCACCCATGCCGTTAACAGCACTAATAGACTTCCTGGCGCTTATAGGCATTTGCAGGTTGGATATTACACCTTACAACACAAAAAACGTCTTTATCCCTAGCAAACCTGCTTTCCTCCCAGGTCCAGTGCCCAGGAGAACACCGTTTAGAAGAGGGTCGGCAGCGTTTCCTCCCATTGATGGCATATTCCATATATCTGCAGAACTTTCTAGGGTATCTTCATCAACCAAATTGAATGCATCATCTGCTTGAATTTGGCATTTCTAAGGCAACTTTTTGGTGAATTTAGCATTTCTTCTTATTTCCTTGTGTTTCTCGTCCACTCCCGTTGCTTAGTCTTTTAAGCAGTGCTGCTACCAAGCCAGCTGAAAACTGCACATACAAATGGCAACCAGACTGCAGTTGAGACAACCTTGTCTTATATTTTCTCCCTCTCACTTGTTAAATTCCCTCCAAAAAGCCTTCAGACACCAACCAGCCTTGACCACTCTTCTGCCATTCACTGGTTTCTGGAATTCCCTTTATCTTCCATCCCTTGCTGCCCTAGACCTCAAAAGAACTTGAGTGGAGTTAACCAGAAGGTCCTGGTAATTTTTCTGAAAACCAGAAAGCAGCACCTTAGCTGAAGGGATACTGAAATAATTCCTGCTATATCCTACCTGGGCTGCATACACCTTGGAGCCTGGATCAGGGAAAATAGTTGTGGATTCAGCCCCACAGTTTTAGTGCATTTCCTAAGAGGTCACATTCTGGAAAGGGTCAGTGAAGAGGGCTTAGCCAACAGCTGATGGCTAAAATAGAACCAGCTTCAGCCTGCAGTCTTCAGGGAGCTCCAGTTTCGTACTCTGTGGAGCTTTTAGCTGGTCTTGTGTGTTCTCTTTTCCCTGTAATGCTACTTCTCTTGCTTTGGTGTTCCTCATATTTATGCTGTGGGGTCCTGTGGAGAATGTGGCCCTGATGACCAGTGTCACATTCCATCGGTAGGCACATCCTAAGCCTAGAAGTGACATTACAGAGACCTGCCCTGAACAAATAAATCTTTATAAGGGTGGCATGTCAACCATATCTTCTTAACGCCAATGGACCATGGAAAATAATGCTGAGAGTTTAAATTGCTTTTGCTTTGGTTTGAGGCTGAGATCTTAGGGATTCAGTAAGATGTGTGTGTGCAGGCAGGAATGAAAATGAGGAATATCAGATGCAGCTTTAACCTGAGCACTTTATCACTTTTGAGATGAGAGTGAAAACTTTGACCCTCACTTAGACATTGCAGTTGGCTGGAGGTGATATTTTCCCCCACATTTTATTTACTGTGAAATAGATTGCAAAAATGGCCCCAGTTATTCCCCTCTTTGACTCTTATTTCCTTGCAATATGACTTTACAGCTTGTCTTATCAAGAGGTGGAGTCTTTCCCCAGCCCCTGAATGTGGATTTGGCCTCATTACTTACTTTGGCCAACAGGTGTGTCAGTTGCAAGCCTAGTCTTAAGAGGCTTCCCACACTTCTTGCTTTCCCTCTTGGGATCCAGCCCAGTCATCATGTAGACAGACAGTCTTGGGCTCACTTGCTATGGCCCAAAGACCCAGCTGACAGTGATTCTATACCAGACATCTGAGCAAGGCAATGCTAGACCAGCTGACCTCAGACACTTGAGTGGGCCTAACTGAGATAAGACACACTCATCCAGACCCATAGACTTGTGAGCAATAAAATAAATTCTTATTGTTTTAAGCTACTGAGTTTTGAAGTGGTTTGCTAACAAACACTGACACGTGGTTCCCTGGACACAGGCTCTCTGTGGGGTCATCATATATCCTTAGTTTAACTCAGCAGAAGAGGTTCAAACATTGGATGGAAGGGTTCTGTTAAATGGATGGGCCCTCAATTCTTGTGATGGTCAGCATTACTTTGAGACATTTATTTTTTGTTTGTTTGTTTGAGTTGGAGTCTCATTCTGTCGCCCAGACTGGAGTGCAATGCCCGCTCCCGGCCACGGCAGCCTCGACCTGCTGGGCTCTGGTGATCCTTCTGCCTCAGCCTTCCAAGTAGCCGGAATTACAGACATGCACTACCACGCCCGGCTGATTTTTTGTTTTATTGTAGAGATGAGGTCTTGCTGCCCC